>NC_056751.1:249914215-250114215 GCF_019279795.1 Protopterus annectens
TCATATCATGCTTTTCGGCCTCAAAACTTGGACTGAACTACAAAAGGAGGGGGAGTATCCATATTCATCAAAGATACCCACACCTCTAGGTTAGTGGCAATGCACGAAGCATCGGAGACCATCCATGTGCAACTAACCATAGGCAAAGCTGCCCTACAGTTTATAGCATGCTACAGACCACCCCCTCAAACTCAGAAACCCCACTCAGCCTTCCTGAAGACACTGGAGAGTATGAATGTCTCTCCAAATACCATCATATTGGGAGACTTCAACTACCCAAACATAGACTGGGAGCATTACTCAAGCCCCAACTCCCTATCCCAAAGGTTCCTAGAATTCATAAACTCAAATGCAATGGAACAACTAGTCACCACTCCCACAAGAGGAGATAATATACTAGACCTGATCATCACAAACATGGGGACACAATGCTCCACACCGGAAGTATACCCCTCATTGGTGAGATCAGACCATAAATTAATCTCACTGGAAATCCACATCCCGCCCCCACCCCCAGCACAAATGACCACAGTGAAGAATTTCTCAAAAGCTGACTTCACACTTCTTAAGACTGAAGTGGTATCCTTCAAGGCCCCTGGGCCAGTGGAAACCACAGCCCACACCGCTGAATCCTTTATAAACGCTTCTACGGACACCTTCAAGAATGCATGGATCATGCAATCCCAAATAAAACCAAGACCCATTCCCCAAAGGCAGGCATCCTGTCTGGTGGACCCCAGCCATTAACAAGCTTTACAACAGGAGGAGGAAGCTACTACATGACAGAACAAAATCCCCAAAAGGGAAGGCATCTCTGATCAGTACTAGCAAAAAACTACGATCACTCATAAAATCATCCAAGGCCAACTTTGAGAGAAAAATCGCAAAAGACACTAAAGACAATCACAAGGCCTTCTTTAGTTATGTTAGAAACCTGGGTGGAAACTCCCAGATATGCTCAGAGTTAGTCCAAAATGACAAAAAATTCACTGAACCCACAGACATTGCCAACATACTGGCAGACAGGTTCAGTGCAAATTCCCCCCCCCCCAAAAGGAGAAATATCTATCCCAGCAGAGTGTAGCCTCCCTGACATCTCAGATGCCCAGGTGAGAGCCGCCCTCTCCAAAGCTAAAAACACAGCATCAATGGGACCAGACGGTGTCCCGGGTTGCGTGCTACATGAACTCCAAGAGGAACTAAACCCGCACATAAGGCTGCTGTTTAATCTTAGCCTTACTACAGGATACGTACCCAAAGAATGGCGTACAGCAACAGTGGTCCCACTCCACAAAGAAGGTGCTTCTACGGACCCTGGAAATTACCACCCCATAAGCTTGACGAGCCTGGTTTGCAAAGCTATGGAGAGGATCATTATGGAACTCATAAACAAAGACATTGGGGACCTACAGACACTGGATCCTACCCAATTCAGCTTTGTCAAGGGCAGATCCTGCCTTTTGAACCTGGTCGACTTTTGAAACAGTCACTAAGGCCATTGATGAGGGTAAGGCAGTTCACACAGCCTACCTTGATCTTGCAAAAGCCTTTGACACAATACCCCACTCGGGCATCATAGACAAGCTCACCAGCTTAAATGTAAACCCATATGTCATAAGATGGGTTGCAAACTGGCTCAAGGACAGAACCCACAAGGTCAGAATTGCTGGAGCCATGTCAGACTCTAAGCCAGTCACAAGTGGTGTCCCACAAGGCTCAGTCCTGGGACCCCTCTTGTTCGGCATTTATTTTTCCGAAATGCAAGCAAACATAGGAGGAGTGTGGCTGACGAAGTTTGCAGATGACTGCAAACTGGGCACCATAATTGATACTCCAGCGGACACAAGCATCCTTCAGAAAGGCCTCATAGAAACGGATAACTGGTGCCAGAGCCATGGCCTTAAACTGAACGCCAAAAATGTATAGTCATACCCTTTGGGAAAAACAAAGTACCCACAAATTACCACATAGGTGGTAATCCATTAAATACGGAAGAAGTAATCAGGGACCCAAGTTGACAGTAACATCTCATTTGACACTCACATTGCCAAGGTGGTTAGGAAGACCTTCTATATTACCCACCTTATCATGAAAGGATTCTCATCTAGATCAAGGGAGGTCATTGTGCCCCTATACTCTTCCCTTATCAGGCCCATAATTGAGTACAATTCCCCATTTGGGATGTACCTTGCCCGACACCTGCAGCAGTTAGAAAGACCTCAAAAATACCTCACCAAGAGGATCAAGGGTCTCAAACATATGTCATATGCTGCCCGGCTGAAGAAACTCCAGCTCTATTCAGTCGCATACCGCCTATTCAGTGGCGATCTATGCCTGATGTACAAGGCCATGTCCAATCCGGAATTAATGGACATGCTCCACCTCAGACTATCCAAATCCACCAAAGCCACGAGAGCGAGAGATTTGAACCTCAACACAGAAATAAATAGGACATGCTGGAGGGACAGATTCATAACCCAGAGGCTCCCTACACTCTGGAACAGAATCCCAGTCCATGTTAGGCAGAACCCCTCACTGACTCTCTTCAAGAGAAATCTTGACGAGTGGATGGGAGATTGTAGGTTTACCCCGGGGGTCATCTCTGTGTCACTACTAGACAGAGGCACAGTAAACTAAACCCTAAATGGGCATAGTATTCTCATTCCAAGGGGTGGCGAAAGCCACACACACTCTGGCTAGGCTTATAAATGCCCTAGGGCAGATAGCCTAGTATGAACCTATATATATGTATGTATGTACTCACACACACACACACACACACACACACACACACACACACACACACACACACACACACACACATATACATACATATTATATATGTGTGTATACATACCTGCAAGTGGAATAGTATCTTGTGCACTGACCAAAAGATTTAATCTTTGCCCTCCATGTTTATTTTTCCATACACAAGTCTAAATGAACCAGTGTGTTCATAATCTTCCTAATAAGAACAGCAGTTTTGCTTCTTAACTTGAATTAAAGTATAAAGATTACTACTCATCTTAGCAGAAGTTGTAACCTTCAAGCTACTGTTGCTTAACAAATAGTTGATGTACGACAAACTTCCAATTGTTTCGAAAACATGGTCTTGCTGCCAGCCTTTGTCTTCTCCATTGTACATCCTATACACATTTCTCCTTCTATTCTTAAGCAAACATTTCTGTACCCTCCTAAATGTAAAAAAGTGTATCTGTATGCTTGATTATTTGAATCCATGTATTGCTTGTAAATGTGATTGTAACTGATATTATCTCTAAATGTATTGACTATAACTAGTACAGTCAAGTTAGCCTACTTTTTTATATTTATTATGATCATAGCTTTATTATTTTATTGAGTGCCATATCCTCTGTATTGTTCTACATTATGCACATTTCCTGGATCATCCCAAAAGACAGGCACCCTTTTGACTAAGTGGTTCAACTTGTTACCGAATACTATAAATTAAAAATAAAATCCATATATAAAAACGTATTTTGTATAAAAAATTATATTCATATTTCTAGTACATACTCTGTTTAGATAAAGGAAAATGTAATAAAGGGTCAGGCCATTAGAATAGTGAAATTAACTACTGACAATGTTGCATTCTACCGGGAGTTAAAACTTGACAGAATTATTTGTGGAAAAAGAACTTAATGAACATTTTTTAAGGAAATTGCTGGTGAAATTAAATGTAATGGAAAAGATGAATGAAGGCCATTTTTGACAAGTAAGGCTGTTGCACTCACCGTGAAGTCTAGCAATCATTATGAGAATACAGTTTTGGCAACTAGTAAAACAAACAAACATGGGTTATGCAAGTGAATTTCCAGTAACTTACAGTTACAGATAGTTATAAAGATTTAAATGATAATTGGAAGGTCATTTTGGGATAAATAGATTTGACTGACAGACTGAGCTCAATGTCACTTTTTACTGGTAAAATATGCCAGAATTTTAAAAGTAAAATGAAACATACTATTTACTGTTGAAACAGTAGCCACAAGACATGGAAACAATGAATAGATAAATATGGATTTTGTAAATGGTGTAGGTTCATTAATGAAGGAGCTGTGTGGGATTTGTTAATTTTGGAAAGGTCCAACAGAAGTAATGGCAGTTTAAACTGACCAGGTTTCATGGTAGTTTATTGTGTCACTTGCACATGTTGCAGTTCGTGTTATGTTGGTAAGGTAAAAATGAAGTTGGTCTAAAAAATAAGTGAACATGTACTTGCAATCCAGATTAAAAATGGTAATAATGCATTTTCAAAACACTCACAGCCCTGCAGGAGTTTTAAGAAGTTCTTTTTTGTGTTTTAGAGACAACAAAGGAGGTACTTAAAGGATGAGATGTTGAGAATTATTCAGAAATACAGGAAGATAAATATCTGTTACACTTGATTGGTAAAAACCTTCACATCTTAATAAATCTTTAAACATTAAAATGTATTCTTAAAAATAGATTAAAGTACTGATGTTATAATATTTTGGTTTTAAAAGTATTTTAAATGTTTTTATAATACTGTATTTTAAGAAATTTGCATTATAATTGGTTAATCTATTGTGTGAATATTTAAGAGCAATATATGAAATGTAATAGTTTTGATAAAGTTTAATCTGACAAAAGTGCTAAACTGAGTTGATATTTTCTTTGTTGTAATAAAAGATGTACCTCAAATCCATTCTCCAGAAAATTTTGGTTTTATTTAAGTTAACTTTAATATACTAGTCAAGATGAGTTTTTTTTTTTTTTTTGGTGTTCTTATTATAAATGTCAAAGCATAAGTAAATGTTCAGATGACAACTCTATATGGATTCTAACTAGTACAGCTCTACACTTAGACTGTGTACCTGTGGCCCCACCATGTGTTCCAGCTGTTGTATAATAACCCATCTGGCATACTAACTTACAGTACAAACATTTGTTTGATTTCCATATTTTTAATGAACACCTTTTAAGATGTCACTTTATTAGAAATATTGTTGATGTGACAGACTCTACATCAACAGCCTTAATGTTATTTTTATAAATAGCTGAAAATGTAATGGTATATTTAAATCATTTATCATGACATATTGTTATAGCATAATCGGGTAGAGAAAATCAGCCAATATTAAAAATGTTTAAATTATTTCCTTTTTTGTTGTGTTATCCTTGATTATTAACTCTTGAGACTATGGTTTTCGATTCTTTCTTCTTCTTTGGCCAGCAGTCCCTGGTGCAGCTTTTTAAATCAGTTTATGGGTAATTGGTTCATGATTTTGAAAAAAACAGGCTTACAGTTAGTATAAGCCCAGCTGCTAAGCTTCTGACCTTCTTTCTCAGGGACATTAAATTACATTATTATTATTTGTATTGTTTTGGTTTGGTTACTAAGCTGGAACAATTTTTCTACCAGAATACATCCAGAATCTTTAAGAAAATCATTGTTCATGTATTAAACTGCTACCTTCATCCAAGAATTTACCATGCAAGCTATTTCCTATGATACAGCAGTTTTTTTTTTGGAATGAAACATGCAAGTGAAGCTGAGAGCATACTTAATCTTATTTATGGGGAATATCTGATCAACTCTCCTGTAAAATGAAATTGTCCATATTTGATATTAGTCCTTTAAGTGACAACCCATGTAAGAATGTGTATGCATGTTAGGTTGAGTAAGCCTTTCTGCACTACACAGGTACAAATTAGTCTAAATCGATTTCAAAAGGCATTTAACAGAGGCACGACAAGTGTGCTGATGCAGTGTTGGTGTCTCCACCCACCCATCTGAATCCCATGTGACTAAGTCGCCTCAAGTGCACAGTTATATCTGCTTATGCATTCATTCTGTGATACCTACTTTACACAGTTCTGGATCAGACAGGAGAAATTCCTAACACTCACCAGATGCAAGGCAAAGAAATTAATGTTGGATAGGATGCCAGTCTGTTGGAGGATACATATACACAGACATACAGAGAGACAGAGACATGTACACACATACACACACACACACACACACACACACACACACACACACACACACACACACACACACACACACACACACACACGTGTGTGTGTAAAGTAGAGGATCATAATCTTACAGCATATATTTGTAATTTGCAAAGAAAATAGAGTAGCTGACAAAACCCATACATACACAAGGAAGATATGCAGACACCATATGAGAAATGAACTTCTGCAAGAAGGATTGTAAGGTAGTAAGGCTAACCACTGCTCTGTTGTCTCACTATCACTGAATACATGAATATCATTGCCTTATTAAAAACTCTTTGCATTCACACTGTCTTAAAATGATTTCTGAAAAATATTAATTTAGGTGCATCTAGCAGGGACTGTGACAACAGCAGCATGTTTGACTTGCATAGTGCAATTCACATTAAAATATTCACCTTTAAGTTGATTTACAGTTTAATGCTAACAGTGCTTAACAATTCTTCTTTTCTCCACAATGCTCAATTACTTCAGTAGCTGTTATTTAAACTGTTCTTGCTACTCACTTTTGCATGCATGTCCATCCAATACAGTGAAAATTAATTTTATCTTGTAAGAAGCAGTTTCTACTAAGCATTGTATTAAATCTAGCAACATTTATGGAATGCAGTCAGAAATACTAAATCATCTTATTGGTACAAGAGTTTAGCATAAATCATTCTGCATCTTAACTTTCATCTTATTATAAAAAACTGAATTTTCTAAGCCTACTGTCCACTGACTGAATTGTAAAAAATATATATTTCCTGTAAGGATCATATTGTGTTTGTTCCACTCATCAAATCACACCTCCTCAGGTACAGTCTTCAGAACCAGAGCAATTCTATCACTCTTCCATCCTTAACTAGCCTCTTTTTTATTTTGGTACTAGAAAACTCTGATGTTGGCATTATCCACTACTGCTATTCTGAGCTCTAATCCTATATTTCTTTCTTAAGAATGATCTTGCAATTCCTTATTACACACACACACACACACACACACACACGCATATATGCATTTCCCTCTTGACTGAAAGCACCTTTGCTTTTACTAGCAGCAGCATACCATGGTTTTGCTCAGGAATATGCTAACTATATAATTAAGACAACAGAATACACATTTACACTTATTTCTGTTAGATACTTACCTCATATGTACTTGTAATCCCAGATTTGTAGAAAACTGGTAAGAAAAGTTCAGCAGTGAGTAAGACCATACAAGCATAAGCAATAGCGAAACAAAAAAATGATGCTCCATTGCGATATACTTCAGATGGAGTTCCAAGAACAGTTACTGCTGACATAAAGCTGGCAGTAAGGGATAAAGCCACTGGTCCACAAGTCAGCTGTCTTCCACCAACTAAAAAATCAGCTGAAGTTGCCTTCTTCCTCTCAGTGATTGCAAAATAGATTCCAATTCCAGAAGAAATTACAAAAAGAGCAGCAAAAATAATATAATCCCATACTAAAAATGTGTTCTTCACTGGGTTATCAAAATCTGTCATTTTTTCGTAGTCACTAAAATATTTTAAATGGTTTCTGAATCTGAGCTGCACATAAGTGTCTGTGGATTCAGTTGTGTTTTTGAATGGTTTAATAGTTACTGTACAATAGAACTGTATACTGATGTCAAAATTCCAAATCGTACTTTAAGAGCTAATAGCAGATCTGTCAGATAAGAACATAATTCATTGACATGCATGCATACACACACACACACACACAGCGTATTTTCCTAGGTGATTTTGTTTCAGGAGTACAAAGTAACAGTGTTTATGCTGTTCTAACTCATATAATTTGCAGTTGGGTATCATGGTCCATGGTCTTACAAACTGTCATAGCTATTAAGTAGCTTAATAAGCAACTGATATATATATATATATATATATATATATATATATATATATATATATATATATATATATATATATTAAATCATCTAGATATAGAGCATTTCTTCTGATACCCTTAATGTTTTAATTGTTATACAAGGTTAAAGATAATAGAAAATTTGATCTGGTGACATAATCTTTACTATTCTTCCTTGGTAATACCCAGCACATTATCTTTTCCAAATATTTTGCAAGGAAATGAGTTCTATAATTAGAAAACTAAAATGTCATGAGTAGTGTTGTAAAACTATACATAAGCACAGAGCCCAGAGAAAATAATTACCTTAGCATTTAAAAAGTGACATCTACCACAAAATGTTAAACATTAAAGTTCAGAGATAAAAATAAGGTGTTCCTTAATTACTGATTAATAGGTAGAGTGACAGGTAATGATACATATGTTTACAGCAGATTAGGAAATGGTCAGCATTTTAGAAATATTTAAATGTAGGAAGGAGTGTATAATCATCACAGTGCACATAGAAAGCTGGTGTGAGCATTGTAATAACTAGACTTTTGTCCCTGTAGCAGGTTTTCAGAGTTGGGAAAGGTCTAAGGTCTACAGAAAACTGACCAGTGAAGTGTATCTCTGGGTGGCCTCAATGTATTCTAAAAGTGATTTCCTTCCTTGGGGAAGAGTTGCTTTACATTGTGTGATCAGATGTATGGTAAATGCAAGGGGTCTCCTGTTTACTGTCACAGAGAAATTTATAGAAAGGAGTAGACAATAATATAACAATAAGGCAGCATTATACATTTAGCAGCAGTAAAGAAATGGAAGCCATTAGTTGCTCAGATTATACTTTCTGACATATTAGTGCATGTTTTCACAACTATTCTTAGTGTATCCCTTCCAAATAATGCTGGATCATTTTTTTTCTGGAAACTCACATTTAAAGTAAAACTCTATACTCACTGCAGCTATTATGGGTGGCAAGGTGGTATAGCAATTGATTCTGCCTCTCATTTCTGAGTCTGTGGTTCAGTCCTGGCCTCTGTTTGCTATTCTTCTGGTGTTTACAGGAGTTTTCTGCAGATTTCTCATGTTTCCTCCATTTCTTAACGAATGTCTTTCTTAGGGTGACTCTATTCTAAATTGTTCATGTACATAAATATTTTGCTTTTACTAGTGCCCTTATGGCCTATGTTGTGATTCACAGATATCAGATCATTTACCTTGTTAATTAATAAATCATTAAAAATAAATATATTAAATAAATGCAGACTGAACACGATGGTAGCTGCTTTTATATATTTGCAATGCATGTCAGTATATTACCCATGACACACCATTTAACCATACCCGGAGCAATAAGGCACACGTCAAGATGATGTCGTGTAACATTTCAAACTGCAGATGGTGTTAAGGAAAGGTACTAGTGTTTGCCAGGCCCGGCAAGACCTAAGAGAAACAGTGAAGTCAGAGAAGCAGGAAAACATGATTTTTTTTACATTTCATTTTATACATTATATTTTGTGAGTTAGATCAGTCTAGTTGGGCAAAGGCCTTTTGCAATGAGATTAGAAACAGAAAGAAATAATGAATGAATAAATCTCAATGGATATTATTACAAGCAAATCCATCTGGGCAATGCCATTTTATAATGAGTTCAGAAAAAGAACATGAGAGAGTGAGAGAATGAATCTCCATCATGTTCATAAGTGTTCACAACTTTAGTAGCCAGGTAAAGACTTCACTATGAATCTAATAATGGCACATGCTTTACAAAGGATTCATGAACAATTGTGCCACAGTTCTTACACACGCCTGTTGATAGAAAGTTACATTTGTGGTTTTCATTGAATTAATCATCATCATCTTCTTTTGGCTTTTCCCATTAGGGGTCGCCACAGAGGATCATCTGTTTCCATTTCTTCCTGTCTTCTGCATCTTGCTCTGTCACACCAACCACCTGCATGTCCTCTCACCACATCCATAAACCTTATCTTAGGCCTTCCTCTTTTCCTGTTACCTGGTAGCTTCATCCTTAGCATCTTTTTCCCAATATACTCAGCATCCCTCCTCAGCACTTGATCAAACCAACGTAATCTTGCCTCCAATCCTTCCAACCTGGGCTGACCCTCTAATATACTTATTCCTGATCCTTTCCACCCTCATCACACCCAGTGCAAATCTTAACATCTTTAACTCTGCCACATCCAGCTCTAACTCCTGCCTTTTTGTCAGTGCCACTGTCTCCAATCCATATAACATAGCTGAACCCACTACCCTCTTGTAGACCTTCCCTTTCACTCTTACTGGTACTCGTCTGTCACAAATCACTCCTGACACTCTTCTCCACCCACTCCATCCTGCCTGTACTCTCTTCTTCACCTCTTTTCCAGACTCACCATTACTCTGAACTATTGATGCCAAGTATTTAAACTCATCCACCTTCGCCAACTCTACTCCTTGCATCCTCACTATTCCTCTATCCTCCCTCTCATTCACACACATATATTCTGTCTTAATCCTGCTGACCTTCATTCCTCATCTCTCCAGGGTCTCCTCCACTTGTTCCCTACTCTCACTACAGATTGCAATGTCATCTGCAAACATCATAGTCCATGGGGACTCCTGTCTGATCTCGTCTGTCAACCTGTCCATCACCATTGCAAATAAGAAAGGGCTCAGAGCTGATCCTTGATGTAATCCCACCTCCACCTTAAATGCATCCGTCACTCCCACCGCAGACCTCACTGCTGTCACACTACCCTCGTACATATCCTGTACCACTCTTACATACTTCTCTGACACTCCCGACTTCCTCATACAATACCACAACTCCTCTCTAGGCACCCTGTCATATGCTTTCTCTAAGTCTACAAAAACACAATGCAGCTCCTTTTGACCGTCTCTGTACTTCTCCATCAACACTCTCAGAGCAAACATCGCATCTGTAGTGCTCTTTCCCGGCACAAAACCATACTGCTGATCACTAATCATCACGTCCCTTCTTAACCTAGCTTCCACTACTCTTTCCCATAACTTCATGCTGTGATTGATCAATTTAATCCATCTGTAGTTACTACAGCTCTGCTCATCACCCTTATTCTTAAAAATCGGTACCAAAACACTTTTTCTCCATTCCTCAGGCATCTTCTCACTTTCCTAGATTTCATTAAACAATCTGGTTAAAACCTCCACTGCCATTTCACCAAAACACCTCCATGCTTCCACATGTATGTCATCTGGACCAACAGCCTTTCCATTCTTCATCCTCTTCATAGCTGTCCTTAATTCCTCCTTGCTAATCCATTGCACTTCATTGAATTAATAATGCTGCATATATCAAAATATTTTCCATATACTAGGAATGACTATTGTTTGACTCTATATTATCTTGTTTTACAAAAAAGTAGTTGAAACAGAGTCATTATAATCCTAATTACCTGTCAAGCAAAATAAAAAGATCCATTCTTTATTCAACACAGATGCAAGGATTCTCAAAAGTTTTCTCAGAGGATCTAAGCTCCCAGGTTGATGTATACCAGGCATACCTCGCAACCTGTTAGCACAAAAAAATCTGGACAAAGCCAAAAGTAATGGGGGAACAAAGCCCCAAAAATGGGGACACACTTTAAAAATTGCTCTTAGAAACTTTGAAAGATGCTAGAATAAAAGGCCCTGTGTTACTATGTATTTTCTGAATTATATAAATTCTGAAATTTGAATTCCTGTCTTATTTAGTGAATTCAATCCTCACTGATTTGCCATAAAAAAACAGAAAACCACAAATTTCATGAGGAACAGACCAAAAATATGGGGCAAAAATCTGGACATTCTGCGAAAATCTGGACAATTGAGAGGTATGATATTATTCCTGATATTTACCTGGATGGTCCTTAATGCATGGCTCTATAGGTCTGCCTTAACTGTGGATACTTTGGTTTATTTTCAACTTTGAGTCATTCAATGTTTTAGGTGTTTGACAGCAGTTATTTCATCCTTTCAGTCTAGCAACAAGTCTAGCTAATATGTTACAGGACAATATGAAATTTTTCAGGGCTCATTGTTGTAAAATGTTGTGTGGATAACAGTGCAAAGGTGCAAAAATAAAATGAGACTTATTCTGGTAAAATATAGTTTTCATTAATCAGTAAAGTAGCTATTCTGCCAGCTAACGGTGTTTAGCTGTTAATCTTCATGATAAAGTGAATACTGTAGAAATACAAAATGTGTCTTTTTATTGACTTCAGAAGGGTACTCCATACAAAATAATAAAATGATGGGTGAGAGTTTTTTTACACATATAATTTCTGCTTGTACGTAAGTAATGTACCAGACAGTTATACATGTACACCTCACTGACTTAAGTACGTAAGTTGTAATATAAGCAGCAATATTCTTTTTCTCACCCTAATTATATGGTCATAGGAAATCATTAACTATATACAAATAGTGCTCAGACATGCTGTCTATCTGTAATTCTCCATCTCTAGTTTTGTGACACGTGGGGAATGCATTCCCATTACCCAAAGTACCAGATACTTCTGTTACACACCAGATCACCTTGTCCACATATTCCATTTATTTGTTATTTTCCATTTTTCTGTACAATACTAATATCCACTGATTTCAATGGAAGGTGATATTATTATAATATTGTTTTCTGTATAGTAACAATTAAGAACAGAACAGTTAGATTTTATGATGGCTGAAGTAATATCTGGCTATTTTATTTTTTCTGTATTTTTGTCTTCTTTTGTAACTGATTAGTCTGAAGTCTTCTGAAAAGTGGGACTGTCATCCCTGTCATTATTTATTTATTATTTATTTTATTTTGCACAGAGGTACATAAAAAATAAAATATAAAAATAGTGACATAAGCTAGGAAATTGAGACAGGCAACATTAAAAATACAAAAATATAACAGTAGGAAAATTTCAATTAGTGATATAAGTTAGTGGCTGGATGGGGCGGGTTGAGTTGGGAGCCTTGAGCTATTAGTCTGAGTTAGAGCATGGACATAGCCATTGAGATTTTAATAGAGTTCGAAGTTGTATTTTGAATTGGTGGAGGGTGGGTATAAGTCTAAGGTTGTTCATTTTTGCCAATGGAATTGGCATCACCACCCGAGTTGGTAGATTTAATAGTTAATACTTGAATACTTTTGGATGACCTTAGGGATGTTAGATTAGAGTAGGGGGTAAGTATATTGTTCAGTGAGGGAGTTTTTTCAGGGTGTTTTATGATTTTGAATGCCTCTGTAAGTTGGTTAAATTTGAGGATGTTGGGCAATTCTAGCCATCCCAGTGTTTTTAGATTTAGGCAGTGATGGAATGAATCTAGCTATGTGGTTATAGGTAGTGGATAGTTTATTAAGCTCTTTCTTGTGAAGGAAGGAGAATATTGGGGAGGCATAGAGGAGTGTGGGTAGGAGATGGGCAATGGTTAGTTTGGTGTGGGGGTTAAGAATTTCTTTATTTTATACATGGACCCAAGTTTCTTGTTAAGTGATTTAATGGCCTGGTTTACATGTGAATCTCAGTTTCAGTGGTCAATTGTCACTCCAAGTAGTTTAGTGTGGGTGACAGGATAAATTTTGGTACCAAGTTATTAGAGGACACAATGAAGGTTGAGGTGGGGGTATGGGGAGGTTCCGTAAGAAGTCGCTGGGAGGGTAGCATAGGAGCAATTTGGTTTTAGTTGGATTAAGTAGGAGTTTTAGATCTGAGAACCATTTTTCGACAATAGAAAAGCAGTTTTGGGTTGTGACTTGGAGTTTGGTGAGAGAGTCGTCCGAGCAGATAAGAGTGGAGTCATCTGCATATTGTATGCAGGTGGCTTTGGGGAGGATAGAGTGTAGACCATTAATAAAGACGGAGAAAAGGGGACCGAGAATAGATCCTTGGGGACACGGGGAGTAGGTCTGAAATCTTGTTTTGCCACTGTACCGCCTGTTTTCTGCCTGTGAGGTATGCATTAAACCAATTTATGGTAGTTTTGCTAAGATTAAAAGTTTCCAATGTATGGAGCAGCTGGTTGTGGTTGACCATATCAAGGCTTTCGATAGGTCTAGAAAGAGGAAATTAGTTTGTTATTCGGTTGAGGTTAATTGAATCAACAAAGGAGAGGAGAGCCGTGGTTGTGCTATGATGGGGGAAACCGTGTTGGGTTGGACAGGAGGTTATTTTGTGTGAGGTGGGTGATGAGTTGCTTGTGAATGCAGCGTTCCAAAATTTTAGATAGGGGAGAGAATGGCTATGGGTCTATAGTTTGTTGTGGCAGTGGATAACCCTCCTTTGTGGAGAGGAATGATATAGAGATTTTCCAGATTGAGGGAATAGAGGCTTCAGCAATTGACCGTTGATTAAGATTGATACAGGCTATGGGTAAGTATTTGGCTGGAAGTAAGTCAGCTGCTAGGGTGGTTGGTTTAAGTTTTTGAATGTAGTAGGTGGAGGTGGGTTTTAAATTAAAGGCAGTTTGAGTCGGGTAGGTAGTTGGGGTGGGAGCCACAGGGGTGAAGTGAGCTGACTAGCAAGGGACTGGATGGTCTCAGTAAAAAGGAATTAAATGTGTTAGATATTTCACTGGGATTTTTGTCCATGAGTGGTTCTGGTGTGGGCGTGGTGGATTTGACTGGATGGTGGAGGTGATTGAAACCTGCCCAGAATTTTTGGGATTATTTTGATATTTGTCTTGTAGGTGACAGAAATATTGTTTTTGTCAGACATAACGCAGCTTTGGTGGAGGTTCTAAGCTGAAGAAACTTGATGCGATCTAGAGGGGTTTTAGTCGTTCTCCATTTGTTCCAGGCCGGATCTCTGAGTTTAATTTTAGTTTTAGAATCATTAGTTAGCCAAGGTGCACAGTCCTTAGTTCTAATGAGTCAGTCAAGTATTTTAAGGAAGGTGTCATTAAAGTATGACCTGATCTAAGGGTAGAGTTTTAGGATGGACCAGTTACAAGACGGAGGTCAGCAAGGAATTGATCAGGGACAAAATTCTTGCTGTTTCTGACTAATCTGGTGAGGGGGTTTGTAGTTGTGCATTTGTTTTAATAATAAAAGTGATAAGGTGGTCACTAAGGTCGTTAGGGAGGGTCCCTGAGGTATAGTTGGAAGGATTCTTGTTAGTAAGGATCCAGTCTATGATGCTCTCCTTTTGTTGGGCATTTCCAATTCTAGTGGGGAATGAATAAGTTGGGAAAATCCATGTAAGTTAATGGGGAGTGGATTGAGTTGGGAGGAGTAGAGAGACCAGTCGATGTTAACATCTCCTAAAATAATTGTTTCCTGGGGATAGAAGGTGGAAAGCCAACTCAGAGTTTGTTCAAGGGATTCGGAATTGTTGCCTGGAGGGAGATATATGACTAGGAGATTAATACTTTTTTGGTTGTTTAGGGATAGCTTCAGGGCAAGTAATTCCTGGTTATGGACTTTTGGAGGTTGGAGTGGATTCCTAATGATATTCAAGGAGTTCTTGAACATGACTGCTATTCCACCACCTTTTTTAGTGGTTCTGTCGGCTCTGAGGATGTTATACCCAGGTGGGATGACTTCCTCATCCTTAGTGCTAGGTTTGAGCCAAGTTTCTGAGAGACACATGATGTCAGGGGAGTGGGTTGCAATGCAAAGCAGTGTACTTTGTTATTAATACTTCTTAGGTTAAGGTGAAGCATATGTAGGAGCCTGCTGGACTTATAGCAGTGTTCAGAGGGTTTGGGTCAATGTTAGTGGTGGGGCCTGGGTTAGGGTGGATGTCACCATCTTTTGTTATGGATTTTTTTAAATAATCCAGAAATCTTTGGAGTTTCATTAGAAGTTTAAGATGTCCCTTTATTGAGGATGTTTTCGGGTACCAGAGGGTAGGGTGGATATTGTTGGAGCACACATTAATAGCAGGGTGATGAGAGGGTTGAATGACTTTGGAGGAGTCATGGGAGTGCAGGGAGGTCTGACCATAAGGGAGGTAGGTGCTACCTGGGTCAAGGGTTTCATATCTAGTTACCAGATAAGATAAGGTAAGTAGCATTGTTGTGAGGGAGAACGTACTAATAGTGATTTTATTCATGTTGAGGGGGGGTAGGTAGGTAGTGTTAGCTGTGGGAACTACCTTGCTGCAAGTTGGTGAGTACTGGAGGAAGGAGGAGGGAGGAGACAGTGGGAGGAAAAGGGGTGGCGGACTGGAGGAGTAGACTTTGTATTGGAGAAAGGGAGGAAGTGGTGCGGGAATGGATGGTGGTAAGGGGGATGGGCTTAGCGTCCAATAAATGTAGAGGTACTGGGGCGGGTGGGAATAGGGGCAGGAGGGATTTCTTCAGGTTTAAAGGTATTTAACAGCAGGTATAAAAATACTGGTATTTAACAGCAGGTTTAAAATATACTGTTTTATGATTTTCAATAAAGTAAGTTCTTTTGCAGTAGGTGCGTGATATAAAACACGTTAGGCTGGTGGGTGATTTACCTTGGGCAACTACTAGGTGTTTTGATTTAGAGTCAAACACAGACATTTTAGAGCATTCGCACTTGGAGTGTCTTCTGGGGTAATGAGTTGGGATCCCGGGGTGGTATTTAAGCTTGGGGCTAAAGTAGAGAAATAAGGAAAGAAGATAACTGACGTTAGTATACACTAATCTTACTTATGGTAAGAGCCATAGGGAGGCATAAACATAGAATTGCCAGTTTCAGACTATTTTAACACCGGTGCTAAGCACGTTTCCAGCAAATAGGAAATGCTATAAACAAAATCAGCAAGGTTTAAACTGTGGTTGTAAGCAACACGCACTCTTTAAACAGAACATTAAACAGAGTACGGTGCTTAGTTTTATCACTTGTTCAGACCTAAATCTATGTACAAATCAATACTGCAAAGCAGCGACTTCCAACATATAGGAAATGCTGTAAACAAAGATGTAGCAAAGTTTAAACTTTGGTGCGTGGCTCTTTAAATAGTACACTACACAGAGTACTATGCCCAGTTTTATCACTTGTTCAGACCTAAATCTAAGTAACAGCAAGATTTTAGATGCAGCAGTTCAAAATCAGTTCAAAATAACAGTTACGACAAGTTTACAGACACGCATGGAGCAGTGTGCTTAGGCAGAAGTCTAAACGCACAATTAAACATCAGTACAGTGTGATAATTAGGTCCTGTATAGTTGCGCTCTTTAAAGTGAGCTCTAAATGAGTACAATGACAAAATACAAACAAATGTTCTCAATTTCCCGTTAAAATGGGTAAATGCAGCAAGGTAGGAATTAGTATACAACCTACCCTAATGATGGGGTATACAGATCTAACCCAACACTATTCCTCTAATCAGTATACCACATGGGAGTAATGAAACCTCGCGGGCTTACACCGCAGGGATTTCTTCAGGTTTAAAGGTATTTAACAGCAGGTATAAAAATACTGGTATTTAACAGCAGGTTTAAAAATACTGTTTTTATGATTTTTCAATAAAGTAAGTTCTTTTGCAGTAGACGTGATATAAAACACGTTTCGGCTGGTCGGTGCTTTACCTTGGGCAACTACTAGGTGTTTTGATTTAGAGTCAAACACAGTCTTTTAGTGCATTCGCACTTGGAGTGTCTCTTCTCTGGCGGTAATGAGTTGGGATCCCGCGGGGTGGTATTTAAGCTTGGGGGCTGCCTAAAGTAGAGAAATAAGGAAAGAAGATAACTGACGTTAGTATACACTAATCTTACTTATGGTAAGAGCCATAGGGAGGCATAAACATAGAATTGCCAGTTTCAGACTATTTTAACACCGGTAAAACGCTTCCAGCAAATAGGAAATGCTATAAACAAAATCAGCAAGGTTTAAACTGTGGTTGTGCGTACTCAGAAGCAACACGCACTCTTTAAACAGAACATTAAACAGAGTACGGTGCTTAGTTTTATCACTTGTTCAGACCTAAATCTATGTACAAATCAATACTGCAAAGCAGCGACTTCCAACATATAGGAAATGCTGTAAACAAAGATGTAGCAAAGTTTAAACTTTGGTTGCTCTTTAAATAGTACACTACACAGAGTACTATGCCCAGTTTTATCACTTGTTCAGACCTAAATCTAAGTAACAGCAAGATTTTAGATGCAGCAGTTCAAAATCAGTTCAAAATAACAGTTACGACAAGTTTACACGCATTGAGCAGTGTGTTAGGCAGAAGTAAACGCGCTCAATTAAACATCAGTACAGTGTGATAATTAGGTACTGTATAGCTTGGCGCTCTTTAAAGTGAGCTCTAAATGAGTACAATGACAAAATACAAACAAATGTTCTCAATTTCCCCGTTAAAATGGGTAAATGCAGCAAGGTAGGAATTAGTATACAACCTACCTAATGATGGGAGAAGCGTCCGTGTAGTATACAGATCTAACCCAACACTATTCCTCTAATCAGTCGTGAGGCGGAAATACCATGGGGGAGTAATGAAACCTCGCGGGCTTACACCGCAGGGATTTCTTCAGGTTTAAAGGTATTTAACAGCAGGTATAAAAATACTGGTATTTAACAGCAGGTTTAAAAATACTGTTTTATGATTTTCAATAAAGTAAGTTCTTTTGCAGTAGCGTGATATAAAACACGTTTAGGCTGGTCGGTGCTTTACCTTGGGCAACTACTAGGTGTTTTGATTTAGAGTCAAACACAGTCTTTTTAGTGCATTCGCACTTGGAGTGTCTTCTCTGGTGCGGTAATGAGTTGGGATCCCGCGGGGTGGTATTTAAGCTTGGGGGCTGCCTAAAGTAGAGAAATAAGGAAAGAAGATAACTGACGTTAGTATACACTAATCTTACTTATGGTAAGAGCCATAGGGAGGCATAAACATAGAATTGCCAGTTTCAGACTATTTTAACACTGGTGCTAAGCACGTTTCCAGCAAATAGGAAATGCTATAAACAAAATCAGCAAGGTTTAAACTGTGGTTGTGCACTCAGAAGCAACACGCTCTTTAAACAGAACATTAAACAGAGTACGGTGCTTAGTTTTATCACTTGTTCAGACCTAAATCTATGTACAAATCAATACTGCAAAGCAGCGACTTCCAACATATAGGAAATGCTGTAAACAAAGATGTAGCAAAGTTTAAACTTTGGTTAAAGCGTGCTCCGTGGGCAGCACGCTCTTTAAATAGTACACTACACAGAGTACTATGCCCAGTTTTATCACTTGTTCAGACCTAAATCTAAGTAACAGCAAGATTTTAGATGTAGCAGTTCAAAATCAGTTCAAAATAACAGTTACGACAAGTTTACACGCTCGCATTGAGCAGTGTGCTTAGGCAGAAGTCTAAACGCTCAATTAAACATCAGTACAGTGTGATAATTAGGTACTGTATAGTTGCGCTCTTTAAAGCTACAATGACAAAATACAAACAAATGTTCTCAATTTCCCCGTTAAAATGGGTAAATGCAGCAAGGTAGGAATTAGTATACAACCTACCCTAATGATGGGAGAAGCGTCGTGTAGTATACAGATCTAACCCAACACTATTCCTCTAATCAGTCAGAGGGAAATACCACATGGGAGTAATGAAACCTCGGGCTTAGACCGCAGGGATTTCTTCAGGTTTAAAGGTATTTAACAGCAGGTATAAAAATACTGGTATTTAACAGCAGGTTTAAAAATACTGGTTTTATGATTTTTCAATAAAGTAAGTTCTTTTTGCAGTAGGTGCGTGATATAAAAACGCTTTAGGCTGGTCGGTGCTGCTTTACCTTGGGCAACTACTAGGTGTTTTGATTTAGAGTCAAACACAGTCTTTTTAGTGCATTCGCACTTGGAGTGTCTTCTCTGGTCGGCGGTAATGAGTTGGGATCCTGGGTGGTATTTAAGCTTGGGGGCTGCCTTGGGCAACTACTAGGTGTTTTGATTTAGAGTCAAACACAGTCTTTTTAGTGCATTCGCACTTGGAGTGTCTTCTCTGGTCGGCGGTAATGAGTTGGGATCCCGCGGGGTGGTATTTAAGCTTGGGGGCTGCCCTAATGATGGGAGAAGCGTCCGTGTAGTATACAGATCTAACCCAACATTAGTCATTAGAGATGCTTTGCAGTTAAGCTAGGACATTCTTTTAGTTAATTTTAGTAAGTTTTATTTTTTTTTTTTATTTAATGGGTAATTTTTGCTACATTTGTAGCAGCTGCTACAGTTTATACCACATTAGTCATTAGAGATGCTTTGCAGTTAAGCTAGGACATTCTTTTAGTTAATTTTAGTAAGTTTTATTTTTTTTTTATTTAATGGGTAATTTTTGCTCTGCTCTTAAGGTGAATTCTTTAACATCCATTCCATATATGAAACATATAAGTTGGTTACCTTCTGAGCCGAGGTGTCACTGGCTATTCTTGAACCAGGTGCCGTAACCCAACCTGGTACCACCTCTCATCATTAAGTTGAGGAGCAAAAAAATATACATAAATAAAAAAGCTCCTTTCCTCAAACCTGAGGAGCAACACAAAGAAAATGCTTTTCTCTCCGTCTAAACTGTAGCAAGCGGCTTGCTACATTTGTAGCAGCTGCTACAGTTTATACCACATGTGGAGCACTGCAGAGCTTCAGTTCTGACAGCAAACGCAATACTGGAATGGCAATTGCAGTCCCTTGCACTTTGTGCCCAGTACAGCTGCCCCTTCACCTCACTGTAGCTGTGGCTTGGATTGGAGACCTGATCATAATCCTTTGTTTTATACTTCTTTGGGTAGTGCTACAGCTAATTTATTATGTGGTAGAATTGTACAGTATAACAATATGTTCTCTGAATCACAACACTCAAACATTTCATATTAATCATTTTCTCTTACAAGTTCATTGCTATTTGGCTGGGTTGTTAATCTTATTTCTTCTGTTAGTTTTTATTCTTTGATAACAACAGATAAGTTTAAGACAATTTTATTTACAGATGTCAGCCTTCGGATTTTTGAAGTCTGAAGGCTTTGTTTTCTCCCCTTGGTTTATTAGAATGTAAATCTGTATTTTTTTTTTTTGTATTTGTATGAAACCTATGATTCTAGCACTAAACAACCAAACTATGTGCTTGCTTTTGCTGTTAACATTTACTTAGTTAACTAGTAGTCCCTTACCATAAACAAACTTTACAACAAAAGGAAGAAACTGTTGCAGAAAAGAGGAAAATCCCAGGATGCAAAAAAACACTCTTACCAGCCTCAGTAAGAAGCTGAGATCCCTCATAAAATCCTCCAAAGCTTGTAGCTACAATTTGTATTGCAGTCTTACCTAGTGTTAGTTGCACCTGGAGAATTTCAGATGCATTGTGTTGGGCAACCAGCCTGGAGGTGTGAATATCCTTGGTGAATATGGACACTCCTCCACCTTTAGTGTTTTGGTGGCCAAAAAGTGCGGTATGAGTTGTAGCCTGGTATTGCAGGGGTGCTCTGTGGAGCTTTGAACCAGGTCTCAGTTACTGCACAGATATCGATGTTCTCCATTTTTAGAAGAGCCTCAGGAGAGTGCATCTTGAGGTTTACACTTCTAGCATTGAGTAGCATTACCTTCAGATTTTGTTTGCTTCTACCCATTACAGCAGTAGTTTTATCCTTTGAACCTTGCCTAAAAAAGGCACTATAGGGGTGGCAAGAGCCTTAGCCAGTAACCTGAATCCTGGGGCGACGGGTGAAAACCATCTCTTGCAAAGCATTGTGGTTTGTTGATCATGTTGTCCCAGACAGATACTGGATCCCCTTTGAATGACACCAGAAGCTTAGCCAATTATTGATGTCAGTCATTTTGTCCTTATACTGTGGTATCATTCTGGGTGATGTCAGGATGCTACTCAGGGCTAGGGTCATACCTCCCTGGGGTACATGATCCGAGAGCTCTTCCATGTCATCCAGGGAGGTACGTCTCAAGTCATTCACTCCAACATGGACAATCACAGAGTCATATTAGTACCTGTTGTGGAGTGACTTGAGTGCATGGGTTATGTGGTGGATCCTGACACCCGACAGGCAACTAACTGTAATTTTCTCCTTGTTCAGCCTGGTGAGTGGGACATCAGTGTGCCTGACTATAGAGTCACCTACAACTAAAGTGTTGGGTGCATTGTCTTGCCTTAGGGGCTACTGTTGGGTGGCACACTGGTGTTGTGAGCTATGTGATGCTTTGATTGTGTTTCAGGGTGGTGTTTATTTGGGTTTCAGCTTCGGAGGTCCTTGATGCTTGGGCAGGTTAATGTTAAGAGCCTCCACATATGTGGGTTTTGTGTTGCTACGTGTGGGTTTTGAAGGACTATGTGTTGTTTGAGGTGTTGTGTGGGTGTTAACCTTCACCTCCACCTCTTGACTGTCTAGCACAATCTTGGCTGGAGAGAGCTTTGCTTCCAGTTTGGCTGTGTAAGTGCATCTCTCGCAGGTTGTAGTTTTTGGAGGTAGGAGGAGAGGGTTGTCTGTGTACATGAGGCAACTGCTGCATTGCCCCAGTATACCCAGATTCACCAGGTGGACAGGAGAAATCACTGGAAGCTGACCCTTGGATATGCCTGGTTAGGTGCTTTCTTTGTGTAGTACAACAGCTGTTTTGCCTTACTTTTTGGCAAGGTACTTGCAATTGTAGGCTGTCTAGTGCCTATGACTATTTTCTCCATATTACCAAGGAGAGGTGAGTGCTTGTAACAAATTAAGGCTTCCTAGTGCTTTTTAGTGAGTTTTAGAGCAAGTGCTAGTAACAGATATACAGATTTTAGTGCTACTGCTGATAAACTAGCTAGTTCTAAGGGAAAATTTGAAGAGCAGAATTTCTGGCACTGGGACTAGTTTAACCTTAGCCCCGCAGTGTGCAAATGGGCATATTTATGCCAGAAAGTTGAAAGGGATAGAAATCAGCCCAAAATGGCCAATACAATTGCAATTTCAAAGCTGGAAACCACTTCTCTAGTGTTAGATAGGCAGTACAATGCTCCCACTCTCACTGGTAAGCAGTAGGACCTCCCTCTACCACAGCAAGGTCTGGATAGCTCTGAACACTTAAACTAAAGTCCTGAAACCAGCAAAGCCTGGAAACTGGACTATTCCAGTTAGAAAAGGCAGGAAATTAGCAAACAAGATATAATTTTTTATTATTATTTATTTATTTATTTTTGGGTTAAATCAGGCCAAACAATGCAGTTATACAGTAAATAAGCACAGAAAGGCTAATGCACTTGAGTGTATATCCTAGAACAGTAAACTCAAAACTTTGCAAAATTAGAAATTTGAAAATTTAAACTTTTTAAATAAAGCAAGGCAAGTGCACATCTGGAAAATGACTTACAGGCAGAAATACAGTGAAATAAGTAACTAGTCTACTTTTTAAGCTTTCTGAGAAGTGCAGGTAATAAAAACTGCCAACATCAGCAAAAAATAGAAAATTCAGCAAAAAGTACTTGCAGTTAGCACAAAAAGTCTCTCTTTCTCGTTTCTGGTGCTGTAGTAGTCTGCCGGATGCCCAAACAGGATCTGCTGATCTAAAACAAGCTCAAACATGTGCAAATGTGCATATTTATGCCAGAAAGTTGAAAGGGATAGAAATCAAGTGTCTTTCTGCAGTTTAGTAAAATGCAGATTATTTTTAGTTCATCAAGACAATGCAACAGATATATTTCACTAAATACAAAGAAAAATACATCACCATTCCTTTTTGTAATACAAGGAATCTTCAAGGAAAGACTGGAGAATGGGAGTTTCTAAATCAAAGAAAGCAGATACAAGTAATATAAATGATATACAGTTTAAAGATGAAGGCCTGGAAATCTAGGTTCCCAAATGTATTTATTTATTTGTTTGTCTGTCTTTGCTTACTGGGAAAGTCCGACTGGGTAATATCCATTTTCAGAGGAGGCCCAGGGAGAAAATCTCCATTTTCTTACATCGCATTATACTAAGTTCCAGTCAGACACAGAGTAGTTACATTTATACATGCTAAGATTTTACAGAGGTGGACATTACTAAAGAGAAACCCACATGCAACCTAGTGGGTTATACAGGCAGCAGTTATGTATAAAAATTGTTTTGTCATTTCAGTAAGAGGATGAGAATATCATGTTTAAGGAGAGCATTTGGAGAGTATCATACAGTGAACACAAAGTTTTAACCTTGTGATGAGCATGTGCAGAACCAGGATTGGTCTACCAAATTTAAAATCAGACTGTTTTTTATTATACAGATATCATTTATATAATGAAAAACAGTCTGATTTTAAAGGTGGTAGAATGGCTACCTAAAAATAGTTACAAGGATAATATTATTGCACTCATTTTCAAGAATAAACATCTCAAATTATTTCTCCTGGACCTAAGGCACTCTAGGACAGCACTACCTCTACTAGGCATATGTGTGGTGCTCCACTTTTGTGTTAGTCCCTTAGGCTGAAGGGTTAACAAACTCTCTCATTAAAATCAAAATATCTTAGATAATGGGTTGTGGTGATATAAGTGTATAAAAGAGATATTGGGGTGACAACGTACTGTATCATCTAATAAAGTAGTCTAAGTATATTCATTGTTAAACACCATTTCAACAGATAGTCCCTGGCCCAGCTGCAGTTTAGATGTGGTACCACTGGATAGGAACAGTCAGATAATATAGTGTGTATACTTTCTCAAGTACAACAATGAAAACCATTAGAAGAAATGAGATTGCAAGTCCTGTCCATAACATAATCAGGTACCCCTAGAGTTTAGACTTGCTAATAATGTAAATAAATTCAAGAATAATTTGGTTAAATGGTGTGGCGAAAGAGTATTTTTGAATTTATCTACTTGGAAAGTGGCCATGAGTGACTTCTTATGAGGTCTTTGGTCATTTTTGACATTGTATCATTATATGAGCCTTTTTCTTATCATGAGCTTTAGCTGTTGAAAAATACCTAACGTCATACTTTGTGACTTGGTTATCTGTACCAAGCACTTTACACACATTTTTATTAGTATATCTATTTTTACCATATTTTCCCCTGATGCCTCCTGATCATTTGGCCCTCCTTTCTTTGGGAACCATCATACAGACTTTCATATAGGGTTTTGTGCAGAACAAGATAATTTGGCACCCTAAGCAACACACACATTTTGTGCCCTCCTGGCTGTCTATAAGCAACCTGTACTCAAAATACCATTACATTATTACTAACACTTCATGCCACTATACAGTTGTAGCAAACATCAGGATGACTGTGTAATCCATTTTATTCCTATTTTATGAGAAACAATGCCTCTTTTCACAATTACAGCAATCCATATTGTCCTCATTTTTCATGATTTAAGGCACAGATACCTTCAGTCATAATGGCCCAGTTTTATTCATTTATTAGCACTGCATAATTAACATTCTCAAAACATAGTAAATAAACCCTATCTCTATGTAAAATATATTTATAGCAATTTTCTTACATATCAAACTTGAGAATACGGACATTAAACAAAAAGTAGAATGGGCCAACAACAGTGATAAGTCAGAGCTTGAAAGTTTAAACAAATAACTTTTATAAGAAACTGTATTTTAAATCTGAACCAGAAATATTACTTTCTACCTAGGGAATACGCATACTGGAATGCACAATTACTGTTGAATTCTGTCTGCTTTCCCACTCCAAATAACCGTTCCTGTCCCTCTCATCATCTCCCTTGCAAATTCAAACTTAAAAAAAAAAGACTTTTTAAAACACAGGTGCTGTGAAAATTAAATGCGATTATTCCAATAAAGTATTATTTTGTTTTTTTTTTTTATTTACTTTAAATAAATACTAAATTATAACATTTTCAATTCCCCCTTACAAACTTGCACCTGGGGCAGCTGACCTGTTCACCCCACCTTTCCTATGGCTGTAGCTTTGTGAGTAGGAACCGTATCCTCACCCCTCTCATGATTAATATAACTACCATTATGGCTACATGATATTCTTTGTCCTCCCTGGCATGCATACACACGCACCCACCCACCCTACAAGGACTGCTGTCACAGTCATGAATTACCAGTCCTAATCCCCTGGTCATACACCCTTTAGCATATAAGCCTTCACTTGCAGAGGAGCAAATTGGCTGAGTTGAACTACCATTTCCTTTTCCCAACTTTGTGCAAGTCATCATAAGCCTCTCATTTATACCATCTTCTGCCCAGCTGTTCCTGGACCACTAATCAAACTGAGGTCTACTTAGTCGGAGTCAGGACTTCATCTCTGTATTACAGAGCTGGGGGTCTAGAATAATTAGTCAACAGCAAACCTTAATTTTAAAGTTCCTCAATTACATTAAAATGAGTAATTTTGCATACATTTTGCCCACAATGTTTATTTTTTCCTCCATTTCCATTGTTCAAAAAGAATTTCTGCAAACATCTTCTTTATTTGTAGAAGCATATGAATTTCATCTTGTTTGCTAAGCCATTTTATTCTGGATTCATTTCTTTCCATTTTTTTCATGTTAGCAAATCACACTGAAGAGTTGCCTGATCAAGTGTCGAGTCTTTTCCCAGTATATTATGTTCACAGCATACTATGTATTAGAAAAGATGTATGGTACATCTTTACATGCTGATTTAGCTTAAAGACTGGTGTATCCCAACTGAGTGCACACATATGTACGTGTAAATGTCTAGATCGTGCACTATAGCATCAGCTTCCACAGCAGACTTAGTGCAGATGGGGGCTATGGAACTTTCTTACTGGTGCAGTCTTCCCCCGGGTGACAGAGGCTGACAGGAAACTGATATGATCAAGTCAAAAGTTCTGCCACCACATAGCAAATTCAGGTCACTCATTAAGAGTGCAAAATAACTTTTGAGGTTATTGCTTATTTTCTGGTAAGTTGGAGGCAGCAAGAGCAGGATTTAGTTGTCAGCACACTGCTGCTAAAATGTTTACTCCTGTGCAGTGGGCAGTAAGGTAAAATGAGCAGCATACTTTTCTTAAACATTATTTTCAACAAATGCCCATAACCTTATTAAAACTTAACATTTTGACCTGAAATTTTCAACATGCCATTTAGATTAACCAGTGAAATGGTTCTATGCAGAAGAAATAGCCCAGATGTGATGCCCAAGTGCAAAAGAAAATGTTAAGATTTTGTACAACTATTGTACAGACGTACATTATCTGTAGTTGAAATTCCTGTAACCCACCACATAACAGCATTACAATAAAAATTATAAGAACAGAAAGAGAAGCAGAGTCCTATGAACTGAGCAATGGTTAGAGGAGAACAACAAACACAGGCTACCACAGGTTGAAATTTCAAACGTCACTTAATAGTGAGACCCATTTTATTTAAACTAAGTGATACCGAATAAAAGTGTAGGTGAACTACAGTGCACCGCCAAGGGTGACAGCTGTTGAAAGTTGGGTTCATTAGAATATACCTGGGGGATAGGTACACTTCCTTAACTAAATAAGTGAACCAGGTCAGGGCCATTGGCTTCTTTTCTGATTTATCTTGGCCAAGTTTGTTGTTTTTGTATATAGGTTGATATATAGCGGTTTGTTTAACACTATGAGAAAAGGACTGTATCAAGGAGAACAGTATTGAGGACTAATACAATTCTTAATGTTTTTGAAATTAATCATTATACCTAGAGATTATATAGGAATAAGAGATGTACAAATTGGTTGTTTGAGAGAAGCTGATGCATGGAATACGCTACCAAATTATATTAAAGCAAGCTCTAGTTTGGATATTTTTAAGAACAACTTGGACACTTATGGTTATGGGAATGACTGACTTTGAATATTTTCAGACTAGAAGGGCATTATTGCGTGGGCTTGAAAAAAATGTGTGTGTGTGTGTGTGTGTGTGTGTGTGTGTGTGTGTGTGTGTGTGTGTGTGTGTGTGTGTATGTGTGTATATATATATATATATATATATATACATATATATATATGTATAGAGACTTGGTTGTTGTATGTAAATTATTAAAGTATATTTCTTGATAGCTTGAATTTATGTGCTAATGAATTAACCAAAGATGTTATGCCCTGCAAAGAAGCCATTGTTAGAAAATAATTATTGCACCTGCTCTGTACGATATTTGAATATCTGTAAGGCCAGATTGTAACAGACTTAACTGAAAAATGATGTATAATAGACTTAACTGAATATTTTTTTTAATGCAAGAAGGAAGGAAGGCTGAATATATACATTTTAAACCAGGTTTCAAAATGATGGTAATGTCAAACCATTTCATTTAGTGTTGTAAAGTATTCTTCGAGGTTTTTGTTGCACAACACTTAAACTGTGCAACTTTCAAATGCTTTCTTTGCTAAAACAGTACTTATATATTGCATCCCAAGTAGCACCTCCACCTTCAAACACTTTTTTGGCTTACGCATAAGGAAAGTCACATCTGTTCAAATGTTACTCATTGGTATTCATCTAGTATTTTTGGAACCAGAAGAAAAACCGGTACAGTGCCAGAATAAAACGATATGTTAGAAAATACAGTTTTTATTTAGGATTCTGTACTTTTTAGAGGAGAATGCTATCATATTTTTACATTTATTGTACTCTGCTGCCAAGACAAATAAACATTTTGCTGTGTGTTTCAGAACATGATGGCTCAACAGAGGCTAACAAGAGCACAGCTTTACAAGGCTGGCTCAGTGGTACAGATATGCTTCTTCTGAATGGTGTCTATTACTGACCTGAGGAAGTAGTCAATTACTGGTTTGCCCATCCTGTGAAGAGGGACATAGATTGGTCCACTCTTATAGTGACCCCTAATGGAAACAGCAGCACAACACAAGCAAGTACATATGATTACATGTACGAGGAAGTTTAAACAAGTTCTAAGGTGCCAAAGCCCAGTACTACAGCACTTCTGTGATAAACAGGGTTAGGGATTTAATGTAAGAAAAAATGCAACACACAGTATAAGGCCAAACCAGAGTTATGCAATGCTTTTCTCTCACTGGTACATTCAGTATTTCCAGCACTTCATTTTATTATATAAGCAAATAGACAGAAAGAAAAAGTCATCAGCATTCACAAGACATGTAGCTAAAACACAGGTATGTCCTTAAGGGCCTATCTGCACATATCCCATGGTCCTCTACTACAGAACATTTAAGATATTACACAGTGAACACTCTAGCTTAGCTGGGTTTTTCTTGTAGATTTTACTAAATGATTTGTCATTGTGACCTTTTCACCCTTTGGTTTGGATATAATTTAAGTATAATATCTAGGACATGGCAAACAGGTTAAGGTTCTGAGCTGTAGTTCCTGTGGTATGGAGGTTGATTCCCTCAGCCCTTATTTGCCTGCTGTGTGACCTCAAGCAAGTAATTTATCCAAACATTGTTCACAGGTCACTCCTGAAAAGGGACTGTGAGTCCAGAGGACCTACCTGGTTAACAAATAGGATTGTTGTTATTATAATGTCTTCATCAAGATTTACACACTAGTAAATAAAGCAAAATGTTTTATGCAAAGTATACATGTTATGAAATTGTACCAGCAGTGGTGGTGCTGCGGTAGCGTTGTCGCCTCACAGTAAGACGCTGTCCGGTTCGATTCTCAGCTAGAGCGTCTTCTGCATGGAGACATGCATGAATGGGCGTATCTTCATTGAAGGTTGTTCGTCAGGCCTGGCAAGCTGGCACGTAAAAATCAACTGCCAATCATTAGCGGACCGGAGTTCCGCTGTGGCGACCCCTAACCGGGAAAAGCCGAAAGACACAAACAAACAAACATACATGTTATGAAATTCAGATTCCGTTTGACTATTAATTTCCAGAGATTTATATATTTGGTGCCAGTGCATCTGATACTCATAGTCAACCTATGAGGTGAATTCCTAAGAGATGTGAGTTACTGTCAAAATATTTAACTGTGTCTTGCTTAATTCTCTCCCTCTCTCTCTCTCACACACACACACACAAAGCTGTATCTGTGTGTGTGTATACATGTACATATACACATACACACATATGCACACACATACAAAGACATACATGCACACACAAAGGCACACACACAGTTTATAAAGTTGCTGGACAAAATAACTATGTTGATACTGATTGAAAAGTTTGCAATTTTCCATGAGAAAGATTTATAAGTACAATATGTTGAAACCAAAACCATTAGCATGCATACATAATCATATGACCATTGTATCTTATTTTTTTCACATTTTTTTATACTTCAGTTTTAACCTTACCTTTTAGGAACCTGTTCACATTACCCACTGAAGGCAGTGAATGTACCTTTTATAGGGCATATTTGTATTTCTGAATATCAAGAATAATGATCTCCCATGTTTCCAGGAAAAATACAGGTAAATCCTGAATTTGGACTGCCTGGGCATTGGAGAAACATGAGATTTTTATAGAGTTTGACATTTTAGGCCACAGAACTAATTCATCATAAGCTGTATTTCTGCTCATTTTTATTACTTATAGTACTATCAGATTGCTTTAGTGTGTTCTGTGCCTAGAATCTGCTTTAATTTTCAAGATATATAAATGCACAAGACAGTTGTAATGAAATCCTCGTCATGACCAGCAATTATATTTAGAAATCATGGTTATAGTTCATAGATGTCATCTCATAGGTTCATAGGTAAGTACTAGGCAAACTGTCCTTGCAAGACATGTTAAGGCTAGCCAGTTTCCCTCTTTGTTTTTGAAATAATCTATACCATTTGATTATAGATTGGCTTTGCCCATCCCATGGTAAATAATTATGCATTATCCCTAACAATATTAACTGGGATCATACCATAGATAATCTGAGGGGACCCATACATGGGGTAAAGTATTTAGGAGCTGCCCATGTCCCTTAGTAGTAAAGGGGGTATTACTGAGGTCAGTTTTCTGTTTCTTATACATACATAGATCTAAGTTGCGCTTGAATATGAACAGAGATAAACTTTTTCTGAAAACTGTAAATGAGTGTCCTTACTGCTTACGTTTTACTACTAAGCAGATGATTTCATGACATTTATATGGAGGAATGTGCTAAGCATTGTTTAGAAACTATTTAGATATCATTAAGTCTGCACTTATGGTAAAATTCTCACCCATGGTCCAATTTGTCGTATAATTACTGCTATTAATCTGAATTTTGTAGATGATGTAAGTTTTTAGGAAGGCTGTCCATCCTTTATAAAATAATGTTAATGGTTTTAGTCTCAATATATCTGATGATTACTGTATCACTAAACTCAATGCACTTAGTCAGAGGAATAATTCTTGCATGCTCCTGGCATTACAGAACAACAGTTGTAAAATACAAAAGGCCATTGCTGGGCAGAAATTTTTAAAATAAAATGACTACCTCATTTGGGAAAGTAATATACTTTCTGTTTCCTCTAAGATGTAACAATTTCTTGCTATAGTATTAACATATTTTTGGTACTTACGTATTATCGCAACCAGATTTCCGCACTGCCATAATTTGGTATGTGTGTGCGGAAACAGGTTGCTTAATCTATAAAGGGGACTGTGAAGAAGAAAACATTACTCTGTCAATGTGGGGATGAGCCACGAAGAGGAGAAAGGATGTGAGTCTGTACCTCTTTGCTCCTGAAACTACACAGTGGTGCTCCGCTTTGCAGTGCCTGCATTTGTCAAGACGATGTCAGCTACTGGAAAAGCGAGTCACCAAATACACCCTGCGACAATAGGAGATTGTAAATATGTCAAGGGCAAGGATTGCTGCTTTTCTTAGGTTAGGTAAAGTGCTGAGTTACACAAACTCCAGTCAATAATTTCAGTTAAGGTGCTAACAAAGTGTCCCCATGGCCATACTTTACAAATACAGATAAACTCAAAATCACTTTCATGATTACACACGTAGTAAGAACACTAACCAAAGCATCTTATTGCCGGACAATGTGCTTCTTCCTGTACTTTGTGGCTGTTAGCAGTTTTTTTTTTAATTTTGACCTGAAGATGTCTTTACAAATAGTACTCCCCCCCCCCCCCAAAAAAAAAAAAAGTGACCAAAACCATCATTTTAGGGTCTGCCTTTGCCTTCTTTGAAGGCTTCCTTCCACACAGTCAAAAGAATCCGTTCGTCAGAACAGCAGCAGGCATTCTAATTCAAGCATGCGTGTGTAAGGCACTCTGAAAACAGGAAGCGGGTTTCCTCAAATGTTTGTCTTCCCCTTCATAGACCCTGTAATGCAAAGCTAGTCCACAACAAATAAAAAACAGACCCTAAATACCACCTTACAGTGGTTTGTGGCCTCGTTTGTACAGAAGTATTCTAAATTCACAACCGCGAAAATCTGGTTGCGATAATACGTAAGTACCATATTTTCTTTATAGTTAAAAATCTCTGTTAAGGATCTGTGTCTTGTTCAGTTTCATCAGAATAACTCCTTTACTCTGTATTACCAAACTTTGCATACAACAATGCTGCACTTACCTCATATGTACTGGTAATCCCAGATCTGTAGAATACTGGCAAAAAAAGTTCTGAAGTAAAGAGGACAACAAAAAAGTATGCAATAGCAAATAAAAGGAATGAAGCTCCATTCCTGTAAACCTCTGCTGGAGCCCCCAGGACAGTCACTGCTGACATGAAACTGGCAGTTAGAGATAAAGCCACAGGTCCACCTGCCATCTGTCTCCCACCAACCAAAAATTCTTTTGAGGTTGCCTTCTTTCTGTCTTTGACCGCAAAAAAAATTCCAATCCCAGAAGAAATAACAAATAAAGCAGCAAAAACAACATAGTCCCAAGCTGCAAATGCATTTTTCTCTTCGTTTTTAAAATTCGACATTTCTAAAATCTGATGCCAAAATGAAAATAAATCTTTAAAAGACGGCAGCTCAGTCAGTTGACTTGTTTATAGCTTGAGGATGTGTATTTTAGAAAGTGTGTATGTTCTATTGCAACAAGCACAATGCACTTGCTGTAAAATTCCAGGAGTTCAAATTAATGCACTCACTAGCATCACCTATGTTGGAACGTGACTTTGTTTCTGGTCATATCATGTGGAAATCTTCCAATAATTATTTTTCAAGGCAGCAGTGTCTTAGTATATCTTTTAATCACACAAATGTAAACCAGTTATAAAGACAGAAAAAGATGACTTCTCTGAATCTTGCTCAGAAAGCTTAAGTGAAGAAAAAATAACTTGGTTGTATTACGATGGCCTTTTAATACCCCTTGAGTTACCTTTGTAATCCCAGTTAACAATTATACTAGATTTACTGAGATGATGTTTTTGTCTTTCCAATTCAGCATTTTCATTAATTAGCACATGTTGCATATCAGAAGTTAATATAACACAAGGGCGGACAATAAGCTACAGACAATGATTAATGCTGTAAATAAATACCCAGTCTGAAAAACACAGATTCATTAAAGCATTTGATACAGCTTCAGCACAAGGATTACTGAAATAATCAGCTACTGTACTGACTCGCCTATGCACAGACAAAAGACTTAAATAATTGAGCACATAATTTCATATACATTGTACTTTCATAGAAGAGGAGATATTAATTAGATTATTAGTTTGTTTTTTTTTTTTGCACACCAGTTCCAAAGAACACTCTTAAAAATCCCCATTCATCTGCAATAGGCTACTTCCAAGCAGTTTTTTATATGATGCCATGCTTCCTGTTAAACTTCACTATCAGTACAATCTCTGATTCATAATGTTAAAATACCTCCACATTTACTGAGACTTTTTTTTAATTCTAACACATAAGAAGCCTGCGAGGTCACACTGGAGACTGAATACTCCTAAGCAACCCTTTCCTACCTTTTTGATTTATTAGTTTCCTTTCACCCTTCTGCTAATGAGGCACATTGTAATACCAAGGAAAACTGGTATGTCCTAACGTATGTCCTCTAAATATATTTGTATCTACTTTATTCTAGCTTGGATGAAAGCTGTCTGATACATTTTCCATTATGATATATTCTCTGTTTGATAGGCCAAATTGCCCACTAGTTTAAAGGTGAAGAACTAGCCTTTCTCCTAAATCCCCATCCAAGTTCTAGCATGTACATTAGTAAGGTGGGTTCTTGTCAGACCGTGGGAGTATAGTAATACAGAAACACATCTTGTTGCACAGCATATCTGAATGTAATTATTGTGCACATATATATTTACTTATTATTTATTTGACATTTGTTTACCGAGAAGGTTTAAATGGGTCAGAATGAACCCATTTTCAGTGGAGGCCCAGGAAGAAAAGCTTCAGTTACAGACTGAAATGTACAATTTTTTTAAATACAAAAAAACCCTGAAATTTACAAAACTCTTTAAATGCTCCAGTTACAGACTGAAGTGTACAAAATGTTTTTAACAGAAGACTGAAATGTACCAACTTTTTAAACAAAACACAATATTACAAGCCATACAAGTAATAGGTATATTGTGATAAGACAATCACTAGCCATTTATAATCATAGAACAATATTACAAGAAATACAAGTACTAAGTTGTTGTGTCTTTTCGGCTTATCCCGGTTAGGGGTCGCCACAGCGGAACTCCGGTCCGCTAATGTTTGGTAGTGGATTTTTACGTACCAAGTTACCAGCCTTGACGCAACACCTTCAACAAAGGCACGCCCATTCACGCATGCCTCCACACAGAAGACGCTCTAGCTCAGAATCGAACAGGACGTCTTGCTGTGAGGTGATAACGCTACCGCAGCACCACTACCACAGATAAGTACAAGTACTAAGTACATTGTTAAAATGTGGAGACAAGGATAGTGAAAGAGGGATGAAGCACTAGGGGGTAGAAGGAGAGAAATAGGAGGGATTTAGGGGAGGGAGGGATAGTAGCAGAGATGGAGGGAGAGAAATTAAGGAGAGAGATTAGCCTGGTGGGAAGATAATACATATGTATAAAAGTTTACTATACTCTCATTATACTCAGGTACTTAAAATATATTAAGCTTTAATGACTTCAGTATATTTCTCATATTTTTATGTAGAAGCAGCTACAATGTGTCAACACAGCTAAGGTGCAGTTAAGTAACCGAATAAAAATGCTAAAAAGATTACAGCAGAGACAAGATTCAGAAAACGTGTGTTTCACTAATTGAAAAGCTATACAGCTACAAGTGTTATGATTTAGCATTAAGATAATTATAGTCGACATAGATGGTCTCAAGCTAGGAGACAATGTTAAGTAGAGTGGATAAGTGGTGCCAAGTGGACCTGATGGCAGTTGTAAGCTATTCAATGTTGCAGACAGTTAGAACAGTTAGAAATTGAATATAAAACTTTATTTATACTAAACAATATTAACCACCTTAAGAATTCAGCATCATCAGCCCCCTTTTTCCTATTTTTCCTACATGGGTCAGGGTATAGTGTTAACTGTTTCCAGTTCTCTTGATTCAGTGCCACCAGGGCCGGTGTTAGCATTTTGGGGGCCCCCAGCAGATGTCAAGTTGGGGGCCCCCTGGGCACTTCAAGTCTATGTATCACCTTGTCACTGCCACTCTTCCTTAGCAACATTTTAGCTCATACTGCAAACTTTTAGGAGTACTGCATACATATTGATCTATAGCTATAATATTCTTATATTACAACAGGCCTGTGTACCACACTATGTTGGACCATCTCACAAAGGGATATTCACAGTTACTGGCATTTAGTTGCAACAATGATACATTGCAACAACTTTATATACAGGTCTGGATTTAGGTGAAATGGCACCCTAGACCTACTGTTTCAGCACCCCCCCCCCATAAACACATATACCCTCCAGTCTTCCCCTATTTTCCCCTAATCTTGGGCTCCCCATACTATGCACACTACTTGTTTCTTCATTTTCTCTCATGTTGCCTTACTCTTTAGCTTTTTCAAGAAGCCATAACTCCCTATAGGCTCTGAAGTGCATTTTAAAGATTTTTTTTCTTTTTACACAATCTTTACAACCAACGATGAGTTGAACAGAAATTATGATTCAGGAAAGAAATTGTGTTGCTGTGCAGCTTTAGGTTTCCTTGCATCCTTTCAACACATCTTTCCTGACCAACTCAGCATAGTAATAACCATTTAGGGAATAACTCAAATAAGCCAGGGCCCAAGAAGCCATAGGGTTATAGATGTTCCGGTATGTGTCTTAGAGCATTTTCTCAGCTGTTTAATCCAGTGGTGACCTAAAAAAAAAAAACATGAGTAAGAAAAGAATTTGTCTTATTTTTTTTTTCTTTCATGAAAAACATAAGTTGTACCCAAGACTTAATGTTGAAAGATGACAAAATTATAGCAACAATAAACTAACAAACTAGATGTCTGGATACACAAGTCCTATCTAGGAACTGCCTGCCTCCCTACCCCCCCCCACCCCAAATAAAAAGAATGCCTAAGCATTGCTCTGGTGTTAGGCTGGGTGAAAGCAGAGGTTCAAACTGCCACAGTCAGGTATTTCAAGTGACTGCAGACATACATATACATAGCATGCTTCCTCACTCCACAACCCAAACTGTCAAAAGCAGCTACTTGTATGCATTCCTGAAGTGTAATTGTGAGAAAGGTGAAACAAATAATGACTGCAGTAATGTATTCTGCTTTGTTGTTCCTAGACAGTACCCTGCCCTTACACAAGCCATAGTAACCTTCTTTCTACACCTCTGAGGTCTATGAGAAAAGTAAAAGAAAATGATGACCATACTTCAGGAATGCATACAAGTAGCTGCCTTTGACAGTTTGGATTGAGGAGATGTAATAACCACACAACCCCACACACACACACACACACACACACAAAACCTACAGCAGCTTCCTGTACACACACATCCAAGCAGGGCTGGTATTAGCAATGGTTGCAGTTGAAGGCAGAGGCCATTATCAGCTTTATCCTAACAGGCTCATATCACAGCATGTTCAGGTTAAAGAGCATAATCAGAAAATTTTAGATCTAAATGTCTAAATGTTCTGTGCCATATTTTATACCTCACTTTTGAAATATAATTACTTGTTAGCTACATTTTTTAGTGATAACCAGAAGAATAATGTATGTGTCCTGGCATTACTGGGTCTGTGCACACAGATAAAAATCACTGATACTTTTTACACACACACACACACAAACACATGCATGTGCGCGCCAGCACACACACACACACACACACACACACACACACACACACGTATAAGCCGTAGCAATACTACGTTTGTACTACTGGTACTGGCACACCAGATCAGTGACTGCTATTTAAAACAGTGGCAGGTGTAAGTCACTTTTATTTACCTCAATGAGGAGTAATGCAAACCTGTCGCTGTCCCTGATTTCACACACCTTCCCTGATTTTGCTCATAATTTTGTTCTGTCCTTCATAAAAAGTTTGATTTGCTTGTGAATCATTCAGGACTACAGACAGTCAATAAATCCAGACATCTGAGTTTTATACTTATTGGGCAAAAAAATGCATATTGATGCAAAATGTGTTATTCTATTTACTTTTTAATTGAATTAGAGTAATATTTAAAACTTGTTCCTGATCTTGAATCTTTACTCTGGTATTACTGGTATTGCATTGAACTCTTCAGCAAAGTTGGGAGTTATAGTATCTGCTCTTCTGCCGGTCTTTATAAAACTCCCTGTACAGGAAAACAATCCCTGAAGATCAGAAGCATCAGCTGTTCTTAAACTCCAAGATATGCATTGAGATCAGTCATGCTTGGTGGATGATCTCTCCATTGCTTACCTTGCCTATGTTCATTACCAACTTTATTATAACCGAGTTATATCATAGCCCTGTTCAGGTTAAACAATCTAATCAGGAAATTAATAAATTTTTTTCCCTCCTCATTTTTCCCCAATCAGCCACAGCTTTTGTGGGGCCCCCACGCAGTCAAGGATGATTGGGGGGGGGCCCTTGCAGCTGTGGGTATTGCAGGTACCTAAAGCTGGCTATGTTAGTTTTAGTGGAGAGAATCTTCATTAGACCCATTATAGAGTATAATGCCCCATTTGGTATGTACCTCACAAGACATCTGCAACAGCAATACCTCACTAAAAGAATCACAGGCCTAAAGCAGATGCCATATACTGACTGTCTAAAAAAACTCCAGCTATACTCTGTGGCATATCATCTACTCAGAGGCGATCTCTGCTTAACATACAAGGCCATGTCAAACCCTGAGCTGTTGGACATGCTCCACTTAAAGAAATCCCAATCCCTCAGAGCCACACGCTCCAGGGATCTAAACCTTGTCATCACAATGAACAAAACATGCTGGAGGGATAGGTTCCTGACCCAGAGACTCCCCATACTCTGGAATAGACTGCCCATACATATCAAGCAGAGCACCTCTTTGGCCCTCTTCAAAAGGAACCTTGATGATTGGATGGGAGATAGGAAATTCACCCCGGGGATCATGTCAGTGGCCTGGAGAAGTAAACATTGTGGGAAGAAATATCCAGGGAATTGTTATGGCTAGGCTTGCATAGGCCCTAGGGCCGATAGCCTAGTACCAGCCTATGAACCTATGTTCACCAGCAGGGTTTAACTAAGCCAAGGGCACTATGGCAGTGGTAAAATATTTAATGGAATTGTGAAAGCTATTGCTTGATAAAACACTGTTACTATAACCAGCAATATCTTTGAAGTTTATTAAATATGCAAGATTCTGTACTAGCTTTTGTTGTTTTTGACAGACATGTTACAAAATATCAAGATAATTTAACTTGCAGTGGTTGGGGGCCCCCAGCGACTGCAGGGTTTGCTGGTGCCTAATGCCGGTTATGAGTGCCACACTCCTGCCTTCTTCAACACTCATGGCTGTTAAAGATCTTTCGCCCAGTTCATCCACCTCTTTGCTGGATGTCCTTGCTTCCTCTTATCTTCTTCCTGTCTGTCCCAAATCTTCCTCACCAGATTGTCTTCTGCTTTTTTGGACATGTGTCCAAACCACTGTAATCTGTTCTCTTTGATCTTTTCTACAATTGGAGCTAGTTTGGCTTCTGCTCTTATGTCCTCATTTCTTCATCTGTCCCACAGTGTTCATCATACCACCCTTCTCAGGCACTTAATTTCCATCACCTCTAGCTTCTTCAACTGTTCTGCCTTTACTGCCCAGGTTTCTGTACCATACAGAAGTACCGGTTGCACCACTGCCTTGTACACCATACTTTTCAGCTTCTTTGGCATTCTTCTGTCATAGACTACACCTGACACTCTGTGCCAGTTGGCTGCAGCCCCTCTGATTCTAGCTTTGACCTCTTCATTCAGACTTCCCTTCTCCTCAATCACCCCTCCCAGATACTTGAAGCTGTTTACCTGTTCCACTATCTTCCCTTCTATCTCTATTCTCAGCTTCTTCTGATTTCCCCAGTTTGCTGCCATTACCACTGTCTTATCTGTGCTTAGTTTCATCCCATGTGGCTTCAGTTTTGCATTCCATTCTGCTATTCTTTGCTGAAGTTCTAGCTCAGAGTTTGCCTGTAATGCCATATCATCTGCATACAGCAACTTTGTTGATCTATCCCCTCTGACCTGTTTGCTAATGTAGTCCATCACCAGTATGAACAGCAGTGGACTCAGAGATGAACCCTGGTGTATACTCACTTCTACTGGGAATCCCTCTGTGAGGCTGAACACTGTTCGTGCATGAGTCATTAAGTCCTTGTACATAGCCTGCACTAATTCTACCACTGTTTCTGGGACTTCAAACCACCACAGTACTGCCCAGATCAGCTTTCGTGGGACCTTGTCATATGCTTTCTCCAAGTCTAGAAATGCCCAGTTGGACTCTCACCTCATCTCTAGCTTCTTTTCAAGTATCTGTCTGACTCCAAACATTGGGTCAATTATGCTGCATCCTGATCTGAATCCGAACTGCTTATCCCCCATCTTACATTCTACTACTCTGTGTATCCATTTATCAATCGCCCTCTCCAGAACTTTCATGTAATGTGATAGGAGTTTGATGCCACTCTACTGCCCACAGTTGTGGATTTCCCCTTTGTTCTTGTACACTGGCACGAGTATGCTTATTCTCCAGTCATCAGGGATATGCCTTTCTCTCTACACTGCTATTAGTACCCTCAGGAGCCATTTCTCGTCCTTATAGTAGACAGATATGGTCTCAAGCTAGGAGACGATGTTAAGTACAGTGAATATGTGGTGCCAAGAATTAAAGTCTGTTAAAGGAAAACAAAATGTCAAAAAGATGATATATAATTTGTTTAGGTAATTATCACTACTATATAACTACTTTCCATGAAATAACAGGAATTATTAGATCTGGATGCAGGCGCACTCAGCATAACCCAACCAGATGATCCTGTCTCACTGAAGATGTCATCTGAGTGACTCAACATCTCTTCGCTGTAGGTATGCAGGGAATGTGCCAAAAGTGCAAGATCCCATGCAGAGCTGCAATGGAGTGGTAACCCACACCATTGCAGCTCTGCAATGGAGTGGTAACCCACACACAAGGCCTAAACCTGGTGTGTGACATTAATAGAACTTGTTGGCGAGATAGATTTGTGTCCCAGAGACTCCCCCATCTGTGGAATAGACTCCCTCTCCATGTTAAGCAGAGTACCTCTCTAGCCCTCTTTAAGAGGAACCTGGACGACTGGATGGGAAACAGAAAATATACCTCTGGGATCCCACCTGTGTCCCTGCAGGACAGGGGAAACAGTTGCTGACTTTGTGGGAACATGGTTGAAATTCTTGGCAAGGCTTATAAGGTCCTCCGGGCCAGTAGCCTAGTATCATCCTATGAACCTATAGGTTCACAAAGGACTGGCTAGACAGATGCAGTCCAACTGCTAGATCTTCTCACCACTGTATGACACCCTGTACAGACATGCACATTTCTGTGCACATAAGGGTTTATATGAGATAAAACTTCTCTCTGTTAAGAAACCATGGGTATATGCCATTCCCAGTTGCAGGGCTGCACAGGGACTCCACTTTAGTTGTAGTCTGTCTGTGTTTGTGGACAGGTTTTGTGCCACTTTTTTTGATGAGTATGACTGTCAGCAGCTGTATTTTGAAGCAGTAATTCATCAATGGGCTTGCCATTAGCTGGATGAAATGCTGGAGATACGAGTAGTAATTGCTAGGTTAGGAAAACTAACAGGGACCTATAAGATGAAAGAGGGGATTAGATTATGTACAGTTTAGTGCAGTAAGGATATGACAAATTCAATCACAATTTAGGATGATTGAGTTAATCAGGGGGGTCAGATATGAGGGGAGGGTGAAGTTGGCATAATGGTTAAGGTATTTACTTCACAGGTACATTGATTCTGACTTCTGACTATTGGCTAGGCTTGTAGTAGTCTGCAGACTGATACCTAGCATTTACTTATGAACCTATGTTCCTATATAAGAAGTAAAGGTACTGTGCAAGTGGAGATATTGGTTTATGAGACATGTTCTTTGGACGGACAGTTGCATACTAAGTATTGTTTGAACTGTGCCCTGTACAGGAAGTGCTTTGTGTCATCAGTTAAATTAGGTGCCAGTACAGAGAAACAATGGCTAGTAGGACTGCAGTTTGACAGAAGGGGTTTGTAGAGTGAGACCAGATCTGGATTGGCTTCTTAGGTTATGAGTTTGAGTGTCAATAAATATGTTTGGAAGAGAGGGGGAGGGGGCATCAAGTCTGAGTATTTTGAAGAGTAAGGCGCCAAGAAGAAGATTTTATCTGGCCTGTACTGGAAGCCACTTTGCCTTTGAAACAGTAAGGCAATGGTGCTCATTCCATGATGAGTTAACTAAGAGTTGACATATTTCATTAGAGAGAGTCTGAAACGTGATGACAGAGGCTGTTGCAAACAAATGGTGGCCATAATCAAGTTGGGCAAGGAGGATGACATTTCTTGTAGCAGCCCTTGCTGAATGTAAGAGGAACTAAGAAATTTTGTTGGCCCAAAAGTGTAGACAGTTGATTTTGACTCTCATCTTTTCTGTGCGCTCATGGAAATTTGATTGTTCCAGATCAAAAATATCTAAGGAGATGTTGGTTTCAATTGGATTGTTATCAGAGTCATGTATATTAAAGGATTTTCTCATACAGATTTTGGTTCAGAGACTTTCCATATTTCTGCCATTCCATTGATATGTTAAAGTGTAGACATGATAGGCATATCTAGGGAATCAAACATCAGTGGGAAGATTCCATTTCAGTATCATCTGTAATATATTGTAATATAGTGGGGATGGATGCTCATTAACAGGACTGCCACGGTACATGTGTCTGCGTTTTGGACATCAGTCTCCTGGATGCCAAAGGTGAAAATATGTTTCTTTGTTTATAAAATTAGCATTTTAGTCTTTTATAAAAGGCTACTCATCATTAAGCAGATTCAGCAAAGCCTTCTGCTTCTGGCCACACCTCATCTAAGATCAGAAAAAGAAGGTGTGGATATTCTAGTTTACAAAGACCAGACTTCTTTCCTTCTAAGATTTGAAACAGACTCTAGAATGACAGCACTTTACCTTCTGGTTCTCCCCAAAGAATGTTTTTTGGGCAACTTTCAATTAGATTAAGGAATGCTTAAGTGGTCGTCTACTGAGGTTTCTTCTCTTAAGATGTTCTTTGTAGACCTCCTAAACAGACTTATCCAAATAGCTGTGCATTCCCCTATTCATTCCCTCTGTCCTGAATGTTTGTGCAGAAGAAGTATAAACCATCTTCTCAAATCTATCAAAGTCTTTCCAAACCTTATCAGAATGAATGGGATTAGCTGCCATGAGGTATTTGTCAGATAAATTACTACAGAGTCTGATCTAGGTTTGAAATAAAGAAATCTGTAGGTCCTTATATAGTTTATTAAATTTTCTGAGGCAGGTGGCTGATTGTCAGGCAAACTGCTGGCTGCAAGGAAAGCATCCTCTAAGGCTGACAAAATAGGATGTAGTAAATCATACTGTCCTTGTAGGGACTCTGGTACTTCTTTTTGTTTCCACTGAAATGACTCCTTCATTTTGGCAATAATTATCAGAAAAACCCAAATCTTCAGGTGGGAAATCTGGGGAAAAAACTTTCCTCAAGAGTCAGATTCTCCATTTTGTGAAGAAGAAAATTGAGAAACACAGCCTAAGTCTAATTCCTGTCCCTCAGACTGAGAATAAAAATCTGACAAAGAAAATCTTTTTCTTTTTAAATGAATGACCCAGAATGTAAAGAATGAAAGGCTTTAAATAAGCCTTTAGCAAAACCCATAGATTCATTCTTGTGTGTCTAGTTGACAGAGATATTGGTGAAGAAAAATGCCTAGTTTTATGCTTCCTTTCCCTAGGAAACCCTACTGAAAAAGAATGCCCTGAAGAATGGTCCTTTCTCCATGAATCAAGCTCCTCAGAACAGCTCCACAATGGAAAAATGTTCACTCCCTCCACTGGTGCCAGTAATAGTGGTTTGCCCTTGCCTAGAGAGGAGAGCTGAGTGGCAGCGGACATTCCTCACTCTCAGTCCTTAGTGGTTTCTCAAGAAGCAGCACAAGAGGGGCAGAGAGAAACTGATGAGCAGTCCAAGGAACCTGATATGGCCATAGCAGAGTCATTCACTGATGACTGAGGCAAAGACAACACTGGAGTCAAGACCAAAGCCTCCTATACAACTTCTCTTCTTGCAGATCTAGGAGGGAACAACCGAGGAGTGGGTAAGTAGGTCCATCTCTCTTCTGAAGAAAAAAAAAAGAGTATGACAAACAGGTAGCAGGGCCTTAGTATTACATTCTTCTCTAATGACTAAAAGGTCAAGGCCTGAGGTAAAATCATTTAGTGACAAAAAAACACCAATAACTCTAACCCCCCAAAAGTTTAACTTTTTCTCATAAGAAATGTTAAAAATGGAAGGTACTCCCAACAGGGTACTTATCTGCCCAGCACTGAAGTAGCACAAGCGAAACATCATTCTATCAAAGATTCAGCAGAGAGCCTTCTTCAACTGCAAGAAACTTCTGTGATTTTGGCTCCCTAACCATTGATTTTATATCACTCTTTTCAAAATCTATAGTGCTTAGGGTGTGTGTGGAAGATGCCCTAAATCTTTGGAAGCTGGACGGTTATCCACTCCTTACCAGGATATGTCCCATATAGCTTAGGCTACTGTAACATTAGTCTGTGATGAACATAAAACAGCATTCCTTTAAGCAGTGTCACTGACTATCATTTTACAACAATACTGTATACCAAGAACAAATTCCGAATGCTGAAATCAGAATTAGAACTACTTATTTGAGAAATCCAGATTTAAAACTTTAATATCCAAACAAATCCAAATGTATCCAAATTCCAAATGTTTTAACAGTTTTAAAGAAAATATTCCAAAGGGGAATTATTTTTTCTTTTAATTTGATTTTGGTGGGAATTCAGTAAAGCTTACATGAATGTTTTTGGGTGTATGCATTGCGGTGCGTTGTCTACATGAGCACATACAATTTTAGATTCAGTAAGTGTCACTGAGTGGTATGCAAGCACGTACAAACAGGTAAAGTTTTGTGGAATGTAAATTACCTCATAAGCAGTTAAATCTTCTGCAAATGACCCAGGTGGAGCAATCCAACAAGCAGAAAGGTATCCATGTAGACTCCGTGTCAGTGTCCATAGTGTACAAGGAATATTTCCATGTACAGGAGACTACACGGACAGAAGGGGATGTAAAAGTCCACAAATATAGACATAACTCCCCAGAAAATGTTAGATCACATATTTCTGCGAAAGGTACATTGTGGCTGTCTGAAAAAGGAAGGCAATATGTAAAATAAGTAATTTTTTTTAATAATTTCAGAATGTTTGCACTATCCACTGCATTGTGCAAACATGCTTAACAGATAAAAAAAAAATGATATTTCTAATATGGTTTTCACAAATATACTGTAGGACCTTGGGTCAGGTCCATATAATGGTGCATACATGCTGTCACCAAGCTCACACATCTATGAACTGTGTAGTATCTTGGCTGTCAGCACAGAAATGTATGCAAATGAGGTGGATATCCTGACTTGCTAAAAGGAGTAACCATGTCCACATATCCCCTTCATGTAGGCTCCTACACAATATTCATATTCCCAGAGGATGTAAATGATATCAGGGGCGTGTCTTATTATTTATAGGATTTTTTGTTCCCAAACACAAATGTTTGCATGGAGCGCTGCATAGCTGAGCATGTTCATGCAGAGAGATTACCCATGTGACAGTGATGACGTAGGCAGCAATCAAAACCGGATATCTTCAATAAATATTTTTCACTTTTGTATAGGCTATGCTGCTCACCGCAGCTCGTAGCAGTACACCACGCACTAAAGTAGTGCCTGTAAATTATGTTAATTATGTCCTGGGCAGGTGAACTGCATCATAATTAGCCAATCCTACATGGTGGACCTAAAGCAGAACTGTATAAAATATGCATACACCCAACATTCTGGTTTTCTCTCACTACTCTGGGCCATTGGAGTAGAAACATGGGAATGTTAAATGAGATAATGCTAGGGGCTGCTGCAGGTCTGCTACATCTGCATGCGCTATTTGCTGAAGTCAGTGCTGCTGGTGCTGCTGACAATAGGCCTAGGCCGAGAAGGAGAAGAGTGTTCAGGCCCAGGGTAACTTTCCAGGAGCTACATGAGCTGGAGATTGTAGAGCACTACAAGGTGGACAGAGACATATTACAAGAAATCACTGAGCTCTGCCACCCTCAACTCAGAGCCAGAGCTAAAAGAGGGGAGCCCATCCCTGTGAGACAAAGGTATGTGTAGCCCATAGGATACTAGCTACAGGTAATTTTCAAAAACTAACTGAGGACATGATGGTGGTATCACAGGCATCTGCATCTAGGATACTCCACCAATTCCTGGATGCTATGCTTTCACATGCCGGTGAGCACATATCTTTTCCCCTTACTCTTGAGCTGAGGGCCAGCAATATGCAACACTTCTACCATGTAGCACACTACCCTGAAGTACTGGGTGCCAAGGATTGCATTCATGTACACATCAAGGCACCACCTGGTGAATAGGGTACATTCTATGTTAACTGCAAGGGGTACCACTCTATCAACTGCCAGGTCATATGCAATGCCCAGGCGATTATCCTGAATGTGTGTGCTGGCAACCCTGGCAGTTATCACGGCTCCCATATCTGGCACAAATCCCAGCTGTACCAGATGTTTGCTAGGGGGGACATCACACAAGGCCATTAACTGGCAGATGCTGGCTACGCCCTGGAACCTTGGATGATGACGCCCATCAGAAATGCACACACACCCACAGAAGAACACCATAACGAGGCACACGCAGAAACTAGGAACATCATAGAGTGTTTGTTTGGGCTTCTGAAGTCACGGTTCTGGTAGAGCCCTGCAGTATACTCCATCCACATGTGCATGGATATTCACAATATGTGCTATGCTACACAATCTGATCACGTGGCAACAGCTCCAGCAGAATCAGCAAAGGGAAGGGATACACAGTCCCCCACCAGTTCCTAGGTCACCACAGTCACAGGAGGACTTGGAGGACGAACCCCCCTTCTGATGTCCCTGTAGGCAGACATAGGCATGCCCAGTACACCCTGCCTTTTGCTAAGAGACAACACATAGCACATTCACTGACAACCTAGGGACCTAGGGACTAACACCTTACTCCTACTCACATGCAAATATTAAAATTGATGCCAGGCAACTCACACATCCTGTACCTATCCATGTATTGCTGTGTACTGCTTGCATCAGACAGAGTCAGTCCTGATCTACAGTTGTATCAGCTGCTGTATTTACAGGGTAAGTCCGGAACCTATACAGTATTCTACTGTATTTTTATGATATGTCTTTGTATGTATGGACCAGGTACATTATGCAACTAACTACAGTGGGCAAGTTGTACAGAAATTATATCCACATGGGACTACAAATTCCCATTCCACTAACATATTTCCATTTCTGTTCAGTAAGCCTCATGCATAGAATATTCATGCAGTCTTACTGCAACAGATTACTGGTACATCATGGAAGGGAGATGTTAGACAGTTGGGTTAAATGGTACTCAGACTATTATGTATCCCAGGAGAACATGTGGTGCTGTTCCGCCACCCCCAACACAACAGTATTATCTTGTAGCTGTTTTAGTGGCAACTCATCAATGGTATATGAGCATCACACTCAGTCTCAGGATAGTACTACAGAAATTGCTCATACATTATATGTCTTAGGTGATGGAGCAATAAACAATGTACTTATTTATGCAGGTGATTGTGTGATGAATGACCTCCTGTCTGTCAAGCAACTTCTGAGGCTTAAAGGACTAAGGCAATCTCCTTGTGTGATGGACTTCATGGTTCTTATCTAGAAGTATCCAGTTGTTTTGGATGTGGTGTATCAATAATTTGGGTGCTACAGACTGTCAGTCTATTTGTGCTGTACTATTTTAACTGCTCTCACATATTAATTAAAAAAGACAACTTTACAAAATCTTAGCCAATGTGAGTGAAGTGTAGCAGTGCAAAAACAAGGACAGATGTCATATTGTGTAATACGGAAAATCCCAGACTGAATTACAGCTAGGTGTGGGATAGAGTCAGGTTTTAACTAGCCAAAACTCTCACTGGGCATGCTCATTCGCCAAGTTAAGCTGAGTGCAAATCTGTTGCTCCTTGCATAAAATGACTTTTATAATATATATATATATATATATATATATATATATATATATATATATATATATATATATATATATGTGTGTGTGTGTGTGTGTGTATAGATATATATGTGTGTGTATAGATATATATGTCTCTCACTATCCCTCTCTCCCTACTATATATATATATATATATATATATATATATATATATATGTGTGTGTGTGTGTGTGTGTGTGTGTGTGTGTGTGTGTGTGTATACATGTATATGTATATATATATATATATATATATACTGTATATATTATATATACATATAAAATTAGATACATAGATGTAGATGCAGATATATGCAGACACACGTGCATCTCTGTCTCTCCCCATATATCTAGATAACACATATATATCAGACACACACAAACATATATATATATATATATATATATATATATATATATACATACACACACATACCTGTTTTGTGTGTGTGTGTGTGTGTGTGTGTGTGTGTGTGTGTGTGTGTGTGTGTGTGTGTGTGTCTGCATTGCCCTACATACCTAGATTGTGATGATTAAAGCTGCACTATAACACATATATAATGTTGGTCAAAGGACCAAAAGTAAAGGCTCAGCACTAGATAATGCACTTAGTTACAGCCCCCTGTGCCTGCTGGATGCCTTCAGACATACACCAACAAGTGAACAAGTTGTGTAATGTATAATGTTGCGCACTCACGCATTGACAGGGCAAATTGTTTTTGGCCACAGGCTTGCCCATGCAAATGAAAACAGACACATATGGCCAAATTGACAGCTGTTGCCATACAGCTAGGATAAAAAGCAGTTGTGACTGCTAGGCTACTTGATGCAGTTGACTGTAAGAATCAATGTCACTCTACAGGCCACACATGCTGTTCAGCACAGGCCTTTTGTATGTCCTCTACAAGTAGTTCATCTGCAGTCATTTATAAAGCAGACTTAAGCTGTGGTGCATGCGTTAAGTACTGTGATCTGTAGTGTGTAAGACTAGATTGGTAGGAGTTTTTAATCTCACTTCAGCCCACTTGCTGTGTTTGTGTGTGTATTATGCATCTACCTACAAAACAGGTTTGGATCCCCCACTGACGTCCAACCTGCAAATGATATGCACATTTTGGCCCTTGCAGTTGATGCAGGCCTCCAAACTCCTGTCTTATACAAGGCCAGCAGATGTCATCTACCATAAGACTACCAGCACCCACCTTAATGTCAGACATGAGCCATGGCACTTGCATTATGTACTGTGATCTGTAGTGTGCAAGACTAGATAGGTAGGGGTTCTAATCCCACTCCAGCCCACTTGCTGTGCTTGTGTGTGTATGTGCATCCCCACTGACTATCAAACTGCAATGGATATGCACTTTTTGGCCCTTGCATTTGATGCAGGCCTCCAAACTCCTGTCTTATACAAGGCCTGCAGATGTCATCTAACGTAAGATTACCAGCAGTCACCTTAATGTCAGACTTAGGTTGTGGTGCATGTGTTAACTATTATGATCCTTGGTGAGTAAGACTAGATAGGTAGGAGTTCTAATCTCACTCCAGCACACTTGCTGTGTTTGTGTGTATGTGCATTTCCCTACGAAACAAATATGATTACCACACTGACTTACAAAGAGGCAGTGTTTTGCACTATTTTGGCCATAGCAGGTGAAGCAGTCCTCACAATTCCTGTCCTCCACAAGCCCTGCTTATTTCATCTATCATAAGAGTACCTAAAGACATGCTAATGTCAGACTTGAGGCATGGTGAGTGCATTACATACTGTGATCTGTAGTGTGTAAGACTTGGTAGGTATGGGTTATAATCTCATTATAGCCAACTTGGAGTGTGTGTGCTCTGAAGTGTCCTGTAAAGATTAATTGGTAGTGATACCATTCTCACTGTAGCCAAGTTGGTCTGTGTGTGGATGTCAGAGCATTTTACATCAGCCTTGGGGATCATAGGATCATTGGTGTTTCATAGGCTAATAGCCCTAGGGCACTTATAATCCTACCCAAGTTCTTACCATTATTTACACGATCTGCACCTATTGCCCCTGTCCAAGGGGGACACAGGCAGAACCCCTGTGGTGAACTTAGTCACCCATCCAGTCATACTGACTGCATCTGAAGAGGGCCAATAAGGTGCACTGTTTGACATTAAGTTGGAGTCTGTTGCAAAGTTTTTTTAAACCCTGGTAGACACACCTTTCCCTCCAGCATGTTTTATTGATGTCACATACCAGGTTAAGGTCCTTACAGATAGTAATCCATGTATCATTTGACTTAAGGATAGGCAGCATTACCAATAAAGCAGGGTCACAGATTGCCTCATATGCAAGGTAGAGATCACCTCTGAGTAGTCTGTATGACACAGACTAAAGTTACAATGATTTCAGATGATCCCCAGATAAATGCTGAAACTTGAATTTCCCTTGTAAGGAACCTTTGTGGTCTCTGCAATTGCCATTTGTGCTTGGAAACGTACATAACAAAATGGCCATTGCACTCACATATTGTCCTGATGAGGGAAGAGTACATGAAGGTTATAAATAATTCATATTTGGGTGACAGTGCCCTCAGTTGTAACATGAGCAAGATATAATGCCCTTCTTACCACTATGGAAGCATGGTGATCTAAGTTAAGGTAGGTGTAAACCTGCATGCCCAGGTCTGTGTGCTCAGGTCTCTCACCACTGAGTATGTACTTAAGGTGTTGTTGTTGATGTGCTACATAGCAGGGACATTGCTGGTACTGAAAGGAATGATAGTATATATATTTGCATGGAGTTTAATGCCATGATTGTGTTAACAATCATTTGGTTATGCATGACCCTCTTGTAGGATGTTGACATTCATAGATTCATAGATTAGTACTAAGCTAACTGCCCTTGCAAGCCATTTTAAGCCTAGCCAATTATCCCTTGTGAGACTCAATCCCTGCACCTTGTGTTTGTAAGGCAAACACCTTAACCATTAGGCCACCCTCCCAACCCCCAAAACATAATTTGGAGAGTCTATGACTGCTCCCAGTTTTGCAGGCATCATCAAACCTTGTCAGCCACAGACATTCAATTTGTGTTTGTATATTGGATACATGGATTCCAAAGCTTTGAGGACCCAGGGCTGAACCCTATGGAACATCAGTTGTTACAGCTCTGCTTTTGGAGGTGGCTACCCCTGTTCTGACTATATGACTGGTATCAGTAAGCCAGTTAGTGATGCCTCTAATGATATTACTGTTAATGGCTAGCTGGGTGCATTTGTCAATGATGCCTGAGTGAAGGATAGTGTCAAATGACTTGGCTACGTCCAGGTGGTTGTATGCACAGATGTCTCCTCATCTAAGTCATTGGTGACTGTCTCATACATGTCCACCGGGTTTAACAGGCATGATCTTCCTATCACAAATCCAAACAGTGTTGGGTCAAGTGTTTTTAGATTGACTGTATCTTTGTTGTTACACTCCATGATGGGTTGCCCCATGGCCTTACAGATATGACTAGTCAGGCTAATAGGTCTATAGTTCCCATGGTAAGGGGATAACAGTGGCTGATTTCCAGTCAGCTAGAATGCAGCTGGTGGTTACACTATGATTGCAAAGAGTTTCCAGTGGTGTTGGTAATCCATGTTGGATACCATGTAGGACACAGCCTGGGATGTTAGCAGGTGCAATAAATGCTGTGCTTGTCACCTTACGAAGACTATTTAGTACCTGCTCTTTAGAGACACAAGGTATGGGACAGGTTGTAAGGGTGTCATGGTGTACATGTGGTGGGGACAGGGAAGTTCAGTTGTCACAGAGCCTGTCATTGGCCAACAGGCTCATTATACGTGATATCATTATGTACAAGTTTGGCAACAATACGGGCCTTTCCTTTTACATTATACATGTAACAGCACAATGCCTTGTGGTTGTCCTTTGTGGAGGAGGCTAATTTAGCCTCATACTTTGTTTTGCAGGACTTCACAGCAATACTTACTTGCTTGTTTAAGCTGAGGAGTGAGTGTCACCATTTTAGGGGGGCTTCCTCCTTCCTAATGTGAGACACCAATGTCTACCTCTTATTATAAAGCCTGCTAATGGCAGTTGTCCACAGGCAGGTTTGCTGTGCCATGAGTAGCTTGTTTTACCCCTGTCAGGTACAGGTGAGTCAATGCAGTTGTATAGGTGCTTGTATAAAGCATTGGTGTAGAGCTTGGCATAGTTGCCTGTTCCATCTGAGGGGAGTGGTAGAGTCAAACTATTTATACCATCCCATAGTAGTTTATAATCTGCTTTGTTGAACTTTGTTACTTTATATGCTGTGAGAGGGGGGGCAGGTGTGATACTTACTTTGAATAACACCAATATGTTGTTAAATCTCAGATTTCCCCGGGGAGACCCTCACAGTGGAGGATGTTCAGTGGTCACCCATATTGGTAGGCACCCAATCCAGTATGTTGTCTACCCTTGTGTGGATGTCAACCCACTGGTCCAGGGCATTGTAGTTAAGGAAGTCAACTAGCCTCTTGGCAAGTGAGTCTGAGCATAAGTAATCTACCCATTTGGTGGGTAGTTAAAGTCAACCAGAATTATCTTGATTTGATGTGTCGTGAGAGACTCAAGTAGATCCATTTAAGCACAGTGGGTGTTATGATTCATGGAGTTGTTCCTGTAGCTGGCAATGGCTTGATTAGGTACCTTACAGGCAGTCAATAGCACCTGCAGTTTCTCCAATGAATCATACTGTGTAACCAATCGGGATGTGTATCTATCCTTAATGAATATGGATACACCACCTCCATTACTTTCCACACTTTAAGTTTGAGGTCTGAGTGTGTGGAAGGAGGTGTAGCCTGGTATGACTGTGGTACTCTCCACAGCCTTCACCCAGGTGTCTGTGACTGCACAAATGTCTGCATTTTCCAAGGTGGGGACAGCTTCCACTGAGTGGAATTTAGTGGTGACATTCCTAGCATTTAGCAGCATAACTGTAATATTTGTAGATGGGGTTTTCTCATTGAAAAGTTTTTCCTTGTGACACCGCCTATAAGTCACTGCATTGGGGGGGGTGGGGCAACAGCCTTGGCCAGTTGCCAAAATCCCATGGGTGACAGATGAAGACCATCTCTGGCAAAGCACTGAAGTCTGTTGAGCAGGTAATCCCAGGCATATACTGGATCCCCTTACATTGACACCACACACTATGGCAATTACTGATGTCAATCTTTTTCTGTTTGTATGGAGACGTCATCCTTGGTGACAGTAAAATGCAGATCAAGGCCAAGGGCATACCTGCCTGAGACATATCGTCTGTCAGCCCAGTCATGCCTCTGCATACAGTCCCTAAAGGTATGTCTCAAGTTGTACACAACAGGAAATATGACGTAGTTATAACAGTACCTGATGGTGACAGACTTGAGTGCATGTGCAATATGGCATATCCTGGCACCTCACAGAAAGATGACCGTGACCTTTCCCTTATGTAGCCTGGTGAGAGGCACATCAATGTGTCTCATGATGTAATCACCTATAAGTAATCTATTTGATTTTGTGTTTTGCCTTAGGTGTTTCACCAGTGAGACAGTGGTGTATGAGCTACTATGTGTACTGTATTCTGCAGAGGTATGATTATATGTAGCGAGCTTGCATTTGGGTTTTTGAGGTGTCTGGTGTTTACTTATGGATCTGGTAAAGACCTCCTCACATGTAGGTATGTGTGATGTGGGTTTGGGTGGCATAGGATGTTCTACTTCAAGGCATTTACTTCTCTACAGTCACTGCCACTGTCATTGACCTCTGACTGACTAAATTTGCAGAAGATTGCAAATTAGTAGCTGTCATTGAATCACACACTGACTCAGCAGTTACCCAGAATGGGGTGACACAGACATTTGGTTCTTGTCAGAGCCATGGACTAACAGTAAATGTCAATAAATGCACAATACTATCCCTTGGGAAGTCATCCACCCCCGGTAAATAACGTATTGACTGCACACCTCTAACAGTTGTCCCAGTTGTCAGATATGGATGCATAGTGATATAGGTTGGTAATATTTGTGGATGCATTATATGTTATGCAACCTATAAACAAATGCGTAGCATGTAAATCCAAGCTAGTCATTGTTCCACTGTATTTTGCATTCATCACACCAACCATTCAGTGCAATGCCACCTTTGGTATGTACGTAACCAGGCATATCTGACAACTGTCACATTCACAGAGGTTCATAGGTAGGTACTAGGCTATTGGCCCAAAGGCCTAAGTAAGCCTAGCCAACAAGGTTCCCACCCAAGAAAGTTATTTTCCTGTGCCCCTGTCAAGCAGAGCCACAGAAGTGATCTCCGGGGTGTATTTCCTATTTCCCATCCACTCATCAAGATTTTTCTTGAAGAGTGCTAATGAGGAACTTTGCTTTACATAGATGGGTAGCTTGTTCCAGAGTATGGGAAGTCTCTGGGACAGGAATCTATCCCTCCAGCATGTCCTGTTTATTGTGGTGACAAGGTTTAAGTACCTAGAGCATTGTGCTGTGCTTACCAACTGTCCAGAATTTTTCTGGACAGTCCACAAGTACAGCTCAGCCTCTGCAGTGTTGCTTACATAGATTCAAAATCCATGTTACTGTGGTCTCCCTCAGCAGGGTGCCATAATTAATATGTATGGTTCACTGCCGAGGAGGAACTGTGACCATGTACACAGGTACATTCTGTGTAGGCTCTTCATGGAGCCTAGACAGATTTCATTGAATCCTGGGGTGTTTTTTTATTTTTCATAAAATCAGATCTTATGCCTAGAAATGTTTTTATAAGCATGCCTTTAAATTAATTCAGGCCAGAATATAGTTAGAGAAGTATAGTCCAACAGGAATATCATAGAGCTTATTTTACTAGAAGAATAGCTTGTTCTTTGATTTGATTTTCTTTGATGTGCTTTCTTTTCAGGCATTCTTTGGAGGCTACAGTAGGACTAGACTGGGAGTCTCTAGTTTAGAGGACCTCTTAATAAAGGAAGATATATATTTATGGATTCTAGAGCAAAAGATTCTTGAGAACTTGGGAAGAAAGGTAGAAGAAAGTTTGTTGGTATTAAATATCTGATGGGGGACTGCTTGTTGGTTCACATTCTAGACTATTTTACTGTACAAAAATGAAGACTTGTATAACAAAAGGTATATCATTCTGGCTTGCCACTGAAGGGCTGTTACTTCTGAATAAGATACAGAGTGACACAGCTGATTCTGTCTGTATACTGGACCTAGCTACAATGGATGATAATTTCATTAACACATGAAGGGTAGTGAAGTTCACCACATATGCAAATCCATTTACAATCATACAATCATATGTTTAATCACAGAATACCGCAAGAAGATGGGGTAATTATTAAGAGAGAAAGCTACTGAAAGTAGCAATGCAACAGGGTTGTAATTAGTTGTTTGCATTTTTTTGCTGTATGTTGTTTTGACAATGAAACTAATGGTGGCTTAAATGAAACTGTGACAATGTGAGGTATTGCTAGCTATGCCAGGAGAAGTAGGGCAGTAGATGTGTAACATATAACAATATAGCTAGCTGGAGTTTTGTAAAGAATTATACATCATTTGTATATCAAACTGATTTGTACAGATTCTTGTGTTGAAAAATGTATTTGTAAAGCTGTTTGTGCTAAAAATTTATCAACAGTGTGTCCTGCTGGACAGGAAAAAATATAAATGTATAGCTGACTGTACTATTGTAACTGTGAAAATGAATAAATTGTAACAACAGATACTGGAAGAAAAGAGGTTAAGCTCAGCTCCAACTAACTTTGAATAATAGTGTGAAATTAAATTACTTAATTTATGCCATAAAGATTGTATCTTACAGTTCTGACTGCAGCCAGAGACGAAATGTCTGGGAAAACAAGGACTAGGAATCCAGTTGTATTGTCTCTAGCAAGGAATTAATTGCTTCTCTGGAAGGGTGGAAGGTTGACATTGCTTTATGACTTCCAGAAGCTGCAACAGATCTTAGCAAAGTTTTATGTGTGTGTATTTTTGATGTGCTAAATCCTGGGAACCAAAAGTCATATGACCAGATGTGTGTGATGTCATTCTGTAAGCCAGCTGTATAATGATATTTTAATACTAGATGAGACTGAAGTCTCATGGCACTCTGTTTTTGGAACTTGGCAAAGAAGGACCCCTCACCTACTACATTTTTCCTTGTTCTACTAAGTGACCAGGGAATAGTAATCCTTTAGATCAGTCAGGAAACTATAGTGAGATTAGTTAAGTATTATTTTTCTGTATCTGTGTGAATCTGTTCATCTGTATTATTTTAATATTTCCTTTGACTGAAACTCTGGTGTTTATTATAAATAGATATTTAGTATTTTCATGTTATTTTGTTATTTATTAAATATTTTTAAACTTTTCATTTTGGCTGGTCCTTTAGAGAATATTTCAACCTTTGAGAGTACTCATATCTATTAGGTGACTCTGTGGCCACTCCTGGGAGCCTTAAAGCATTGGATAAACACTATAATTTACATTAATGTTAATTTTATTCAGTATAAATGGGTACCCTTGGAAGAGCCTTAGAGTAGCTGGCTTTGGAGTGTCTGGTGGCAGTAACTACCTTATAATCTGGGCAGAAGAGGGCCTAGCTAGTAAATTTGTGCCATCCTTTCCCAGGTGTGTGTGTGTGTGTGTGTGTGTGTGTGTGTGTGTGTGTGTGTGTGTGTGTGTGTGTGTGTGTGTGTGTGTGTGTGTGTGTATGTGTGTGTGTGTGTGTGTGAGTGTGTGTGTGTGTGTGTGTGTGTGTGTGTGTGTGTGTGTGTGTGTGTGTGTGTGTGTGTCAGCTGCTTTGGAGCAGGGACACAAAGCACTGATTTCACAGAGAGGGTGCTGAAGGACTTGGTTTGGACACTTGGCTGAGGACTCAACTCTACAGCTGTGCCATGGGGAGTCCCATTGGGGCCCTGGAGAGAGAGCAAGAGAGAGAGAAATCCAGACTCCAGACTGAGTGTGTTCTCTCTGTGCTCTTAAGGGAAATTGTGCTTGATGCAGAGAGCTGCATTTGGAAATACTGGGTGTAACCATTTTTGTTCCAAGTGAATGACCCTCTCCAGTGTCAGTGGTGAAGATTCAGGCTCCTTGATTACTGGCCCATAAAGGGGGACATCACAGAAACACTTCACATTCTGTCCTTGTCCTTCTCCTCTTTCAACTCATACCACAGATTCAATAGTCAGTTCTGTAAAAACAGAGAACTTGAGGAAGATAGGTCTTTCCTACCAGTTATGAAAGATGATGGTCATTTTTAAGCATGACTGAATATGGCAACCTTTTCATATTTTAAGGAGTTAAATTAAAATGGCCCTAAATTGCAGAAACAGGGATTTTAAAAGTAATTTTCCTATATACTTATGCATGGCTTCATCCTCAAAAACTCCACATCTAAATTCACTACCTCCACAGTTCTTGCACCTCAGAGAAAGGGGGAAATAGATCCTATTTTCATCATTTCAAGCCACTGGAATTTTGGTCCTCAAAACTGTGACTGCTGCTTGGCTGAATACATGGATGGATTGCATTCTATGCAGAAAAAATATCAATCAGATGATATGTCAAGAATATATTTTTGTACCTGATGCTATATTGTGGTAAAAATTAAGGTAAAAAATTCCAGTATATTACATGTGTCAAACAACAAAAAGTACAAACAAGGAGCAGCAGAAAAGAGAATTTGAAAATGTCCACAGATCTGAACTGGGGTTATGGTGGTCAAAAGGGCAAGAAGGCATAGACTTGTCTTAGCCTACTTACATCCCCCACCTGGGATTTAACTGAATTAGCACTTGGTTCAGTTAGCACTATGGCAGCCACACAATGTATAGAGATAATGCCCAATTCAATCCCGATGTGTAAAATAATAGTTATTTGAATTAGTTCCTTAGCATTGTTAGGAGATAGCTTGGCGGATCTCAGAGAATTAAGCCTGAAAAACTGAGTTCCCCAATTTCTATTTCAGATTATGCATTTAACCATACAATCCCATACCTTCAAAACTCAACTCAATCTCTGATCAGCGTTGGTGAAGTACATGAAGCAAATGACAGTAAATGTTTCCATGAGTGATGGTTCTGTTAATGCATACCTGTTTAGAAAAGAAAGAGTTGAGCAAACCAAAGGCAAAATCCCAACTAAAACACAAGAACCTCTCTGGCAAAAATGATACTTCCTGCAGCCTCCCTCCCCCATAATTCATTTGCTAAAAAATGCACTATATACTGCTAATGACAGTCTACAGAGAATGTTATGATAGCCCAGTCTGAATAACAATCTCCCATCAGTGCAGTATACATTTAGACAATGTAATTGAAATCAGAAGCAATAAAATGTTTTGACTGTCTTATACGTTCATAGGATGATACTAGGCTATTGGCCCTTATAAGACTAGCCAAGAATTTTGCCCATGTTCCCTCAAAGTCAGTACCTGTTTCCCCTGCCGAGCAGGGACACAGGTGGGATCCCAGGGGTATATTTTCAGTTTCCCATCCAGTCGTCCAGTTCCTCTTAAAGAGGGGTAGAGAGGTACTCAACTTGACATGGAGAGGGATTCTATTCCACAGATGAGGGAGTCTTTGGGACTGAAATCTATCCTGCCAACAAGTTCTAGTAATGCCCCAGACCAGGTTAAGGCCTTGCGTGCGAGTTGCATGAGTGGAGTTTGTCTTACAGACATGCAGCAACTCCATCAAGGCTGGGTTTGAAATGGCCTTGTATGCCAGACACTGGTCACCTCTGAGCAGTCTGTATGAGACTGAGTAGAGGGACAGGGCTTTTAGCCTATCTGTATAGGAGAGGTGTTTGAGACCCTGGATTTTCCTGGTCAGGAACCTCTGTGGTCTCTCCAACTGCTGCATGTGCTTGGCAAGGTACATGCTGAAGAGGGCATTGTACTCGATAATGGGTCTGATGAGGGAGGAGTACAGGGATGTTATGACCTTCTTGTTCCTGGATGAAATACCCTTATTTATGAGGTGGGCCATGTAGAAAACCTTCTATACAATGGAGCCAATGTGGTGGTCAAAGGTCAGGTTGCTATCAACCTGGATGCCCAAGTCCCTCACAACTGATTGCATGCTTAGTACATTGTTATTAATGTGATAATAAGTGGGGATGACATTTTCCCCAAAGGGGATAATGATGCATTTCTTGGCATTAAGTTTGAGGCCATGCTTCTGGCACCAGTCATTAGTTTGGGTAAGGCCCTCTTGGAGGATGTTCACATCACTAGGGGAATTTAAGAAAGCACCCAGCTTGCAGCCATCTGCAAACTTGATTAGCCACAAACCATTGGTTTTTGCTTGCACCTCAGAAAAGTATATCCCAAACAGTAGAAGCCCCAAGACCGATCCTTGGGGTACACTGCTCATTACGGGTCTACTGCTAGAGGTGGCTTCCCCTACTTTGACTGAGTGGGTTCTATCACTGAGCCAGTTAGCTACCCATCTGGTAACATGGAGGTTGATGCCTAGCTGGGAGAGTTTATCTATTATGCCCAAGTGGGGAATAGTGTCAAAGCCTTTGGCTAGGTCAAGGTAGACAGTGTGCACCGTCTTCCCCTCATCCATGGATTTGGTGACTGTTTCAAAGAGCTCGACCAAGTTTAAAAGGCATGATCTCTCGTTGACAAAACCAAACTGTGTGGGGTCAAGAATTTGAAGGCTGCCAATGTCCTTGTTTATAAGGTCCATGATAATGCGTTCCATGGCCTTGCAGATCAGGCTAGTTAGGCTGATGGGCCTATAATTGCCTGGGTCAGTGGATGCTCCACCTTTGTGTAGAGAGATGAAAGTGGCTGATCTTCATTCAGCTGGTATTATCTCATCTATATTGTTTTTGGAGTACTACCATTTGGCAACCATAGTATTTTCACAGCTTTGTGATCAATACATAACAGGATATATTACATTTCACCAGTGGGGCATGTTAACATCTCCTACTACAAGCCTAACTTGTGGCTTTGTTATCAAAAGACATGGGAGGAGAATAAATAATTGTTGCTTGGCTTTGGCAAAGTGACTTTATTTATTTTTATTTTGCCAAGGACATATGCATTATGTACATTTTTACATGTAGATGATCTAACATAAATGTGTTAAACATGCACAAGTACCACAACTAAAGTGAATATATTTTGCACTGAACCATTACCTAGGCCATTTGTATCTTATATCCCTCTTTATGTTCACACTCTGTAAATAATTAATACCCATATAAGCCATAAGCGTGATTGGGACAAACTGATTATTTTTAAGGAAACATTATTCTTCTGATTATATGACAACTTCTAGATATTTAGGATAGCCACAGTATTTGGTATGAAATGAGTCAATAAACTATTTACTACAATTAATTACATCTGAATTATGCTTATTTGTCTGTTTTGTACTGCTTTAGTCACTTATTTATAATAATCTAGAACATTTAAACTTGATGATACACTTAGTGAATTTCACTGCACCTTACAAGTATGCTTGGGATTTGTTGCTTACAGAAATTCTTTAATATATTTTCACAAGTATTTAATTCTTACAGTAGATTTAAATAAGTGATGAGCGAGTTTAGTAAATTTGTAATTTCACTGCTATAATAAAATAAAATTTTTCCTCTTAATATTAAATATATCTCACAAATTTTCATTTACATTTAATTTTGTCATGCCATTTGTAAACAGAGGAAAAACTGGTATATTATTAATAATTTGGAAATGTCATTGGGTATTAATATTGTACATTGTTTCATTAAATGATAATTAACTTGATATGGCTTAAAAAATAATTAATTTCCTCTTCCCACCCACCCCTCTTTTTTGACAGTATTTTATTCAGAGATTACATGACAGTGTCTTATATAACAACTAAAACAATTAATACATTTGTTCATTCTAACTATATATGTAGGAATTGATTCTATATACTATATTTCATTTAGAAACAATTTTGAATAATCATCTAAGTATGACAATTATATATGATGCATAGTTTGTTAATTTAGCAATCCGTAAAATCAGTTAGATAAGACTATTGACTATTTGGCTTTTTTTTATTTATTTGCAGTTACAACATCATGAATGTAATTTATAATGTTTATTTGATTTCATTGCAGTACTGAGTTAATTCAAACACTGATAGATATATACAAGAAAAGTTCCCTTCAGAAAACTATATATATATATATATATATATATATATATATATATAAACTTATTCCCTGGGATTCAGTAATGCCTACACTAAGTGTACACCTTTCTGAGTGAACAGCCAACACAGACATAACTCACTCCTTCCTCCTAATTATAGTTTTCCTACTGATATTTTTGCAGCTTTAAATATTGACAGGGATTCATGAAGGTTACCACAAAGTACAGACTATGTGTACACTTAGGGTAATATTCCTGAGTGACTAGAAAGCACAAAAAATGTGATGAGTGTTCTTGAATACATATCGTGTACACTTAGTGTATGCTTTATTTAATCCGGCTCATTAAGTTTAACAGCAGCAGTCTTTAAAAACTTTTTATGTGATGTTTAAGATACTGTTAACATATTGGACTGAACTGGAATTAAGAGGGTAGTTCAGTTAGTTTATTGCCTTTATAAATTCCATCTTAGATTACAGTATGAATATCGATAATATTAGTAAGTCTGTAATCTTTGAATTAATTTTATGCCTGTGACATTTCTAATATTAAATGGATATTTGAATTCAGCTTTCATATTTGAGATGTTTAATTTTAATAAGCTAAACAACAGATAGAGAAAAGTACGAAGGATTACAGAACAATATGCTTATCATTTAATATGGATTCAAAAATAATTTCTTTAAATGTTAATGGTTTAAACAGAAGTCAGAAAATAGGTGAATTTATAGAATGTCTAAGCCTGCATAAACCACAAATTCTATTTTTACAAGAAATTCATATTATCCATTCAGAAGAAAGAACTAATCTAGACTGATACAAGACTTTGTTTTTCCATGCCAGGTCTGTGAAGGGAGCAGCTATTGTGCTATAATTGGGAACCAATTTTCTATAGTACCCAGCTGTCCTCAAATATGCCTTCACCTGTTTTTTGGTAACAGGAGCAGGGCATGCCTGAATAACTTCCACTTTGGCAGGTTCTGGCCTAATCTTACCACTCCCCACTCTATGTCCCAGGAAAGAGACCTCTGCCATACCCATTTGACACTTACTGGGCTTAATGGTCAACCATGCCCTCTGCAGTCTGCCCAGGTCCTCCATGACATGTTGAAAGTGTTCATGCCAGGAATAGCTGTAGATGGCAATTTCATCCAGGTAAGCAATGGCATAATCTCCTGCTCCTGCAAGAATATCATCTACCACCTCTAGAAGGTCACTGGGGCATTTTTCATCCCAAAGGGCATCTTTGTGAACTCGTGTAATCCAAAAGGAGTCACAAAGGTTGACCTCTCTTTAGCAGTGGAAGTCAAGGGCACCTGACAGTAGGCCTTGGTCAGATCAGTAGTGATCAGATACTTAGCCCCACCCAGCTGCTCTAAGGCTTCATCTGTCCTAGGCACGGGGTAAGCATCTGACTCTGTGTGACTATTTAGTTTTCTGTAGTCCACATAGAAGCTGGTACTGCCATCTTTCTTTGGTACCATCACCAATGGGGAAGCCCAAGGACTACTGGAGTCCTGGATTACCCCCAGCTCCAACATTTCCTGTATGTCCTTCTTCAGAGTCTGACTCATTCAGACAGCCAGTAAAGGGCCTGCTTGATAGGCCTTTGGGGTCCTGTATCCACATGGTGCTGCACCAGGTGGGTACATCCAGATTTCCCAGTCAGCATGCCCCCAGACTCCTGTTACACTACTCAGATTTCTCTAATCTGGGTAGGGGAATGCTCTGGACCATTACTACCCCTACTACTGAGGTGTCAATCTGAGCCTCAATGAGGAAATAAGTCACCAGATCCCCCCTGAAACTCCTCCTGCCATCCACTGCAAATACTCAACTCCAGGGCCTCCCTATCAAGACAGGGTTTCATTATGTTAACATGGCATAATTTGTGCCCAGCCTCCTGCCTAGCAATTCTACCATGTAGTTAATATCACTGACCTTCCTTACCACTTGGAGGGTCCCTCCCAAGCTTCCTCCAACTTATTGTGTCTGGTACGAATGAGAACCATAACCTGCTGTCCCACAGCATACTCTCAGGCTCGAGTATTCCTGTCTTACCAGACCTTTTTCTGATGTTGGACTCCTGTCAGGTTCTCCTGGGCTAAGCCCATTAGCTCCCTAAGCATTGTCCTGAGGTTTAGGACATATGTCACAACAGACTCATTGTGGGATTCACACCTAGCCTCCCACTCATCAAAAATAAAATCTAAAGACCCCCTCACCCTATGCCCAAACAGCAACTCAAAGAGTGGAAAACCTGTGGATTCCCAGGGTACATCTCTGTATGCAAACAGCAGGTAGGGAAAATATTTGTCCCACTCTCTCTTAAACTGGTCTGCAAATGCCTGTAGCATGGTCTTTACTGTAGAGTTTAACCTGTCCACAAGACCATTAGTCTGGGGACAGTAGGGGGTGGTCTTTAGGTGCTTCACCGCATAGTGCTTCTACATACAAGACAGAAGATCTGACATGAAATTGGCACCTCTGCCAGTCAGTATTTCTCTCTGGAAATCTACCCTGCTGAAAATGTCTAACAAAGCATTTGCTACCTTCTCTGCCTTGATGGAGGACAGTGATACTGCCTTAGGGTATCTAGTAGCATAATCTACTACCACCAGGATATACTTTGTACCTGTGGAACTTGGGGTACTCAGAGGCCCCACAATATCCATAGCTACCCTCTGAAATGGCTCCTCCATCACAAGCAAAGACATCAAAGGAGCTTTGACCTTGTCGCCTGCCATACCTACTTTTTTGCACTACTTACAGGTCCTGCAGTACCCTGTTACATCCCTTGCAATCCCAGGCCAGTAAAAGTTCTGCATAATACATCTCTTGGTTTGCTTTATGTCCATATGACCTGCAAAATGAATGTCATCGGCAATAGCTAGAAGTGCCAGATGGTAGGCTTTGGGTACTACAAATTGCTGTATTATCTCACCCTCTAGCCCTCCATCAGGGGTCCACTGTCTATACAGTAACCCTTTGTTCCAGTATACAGACTCCCCTTTTCCTTGAGAATCAGGTCCCTCCCTAGCTACCTCCCTCAAGCCTCTTAGTGTAGGGTTTGATAGCTGAGCCTGTCTCAGCTCTTTGTAACTCTTCTCAGCTCTCCATCCACAGGAAGTCTGGTATCCTCTGACACAAATACCTCACTGTCAGCCTGGGTACTATCACTCACCTCTGCCCTTGTAGTCACTCTGTCCAACGGAACATCAGTACCTACCAGCAGCTATGGCTCACCTTCAGGCTCACTGCTACAGGGTATCTCCCTCCCTGAAATAGCCACATCACCAGCCTCAGCTTCAGGTGTGGGGTCTGTCTGGGTCTACCCAGGCTACCATACCCACATGCTTGTCTCCAAGCCTGACTGCATGTAATGGCATGCACACAAGATGCTGCATTATCAAAATCATTCCCTATCAAGACATCTCCAGGCATATCCTCAAACACACCTACTTGCTTGCTTCCTTTTCCACCTTCCCAGTCAAGGTGAACCCTGGCCAAAGGCATTTGGAATGGGGCCTTTCCTAAAGCTCTGACTGGACTGGACTGCCCTAGCAGGTACTGCTCCTCTTTAACCACTGTAGGCTTCACAATGGTTATGTCACAGGCTGTGTTTCTCTTAGCAATGGTCTGTTTTTCATCCACTAAGATTGGATATAAACTCTGGTGATAGTTTGGTACCCTGGTTGTTTCCAGACAACTTACTATTTGTATACTGCTATTCCCACTTGCTGGCTTCCCACCTTGCTTCTATAGACATCTATATGATACATGGCCTCACTGGTTACATTTAAAACATTTAACCCATGATCCTGGCCGTGTACCTGAACTAGTGCTTCCCCGGTTATTGATGGACTCTGTTGAGGTGGTTTAGGCTGCCCACCATGGGTTCCCTTATATCCATGTGCAGCACTGAGTTGGGTATCCCTTTCCTGTGCAATGATGCCCTGCTTGCTAAGTACAGATCCCCTTTATCCACAGCTCATCTGCAGAGTTGCTTGCAGTCTGCCAACCAGATTCTCATGTCCTTAGCCAAAGTTCTAAGGGCATGTTCCCACACCAAAACATCTGCCAGCCCTTTAAAAGTGGTGACCTGACACCCACCCACTCACCCACCTATGAAAGTAAGTGCTTAACTCAGCAATATTATCACACACACTTTCATCTGCCTTGCATCTATGCTCACAAAACCTTTTTCTGTAAGCTTCAGGTGTTAACTTAAAGCATTCAAGTAAACATTGCATTACTCTATCATAGTTTAAACAATCAATATCAGACAATTTAGAAACAGCAGTAGTAACAGTTTTACCATGAAGTAAGGGGTCAGGAGCCATACCCAGGGCCCTTCATTAGCATTAAACTTTTTACATACTCTTTCAAATATATGAATAAAACCATCAAAATTATCACCTTATCACCCTCTATAAATTGTGGAAGAAATTTACTGACCTTTATTGATTCAGCGGTTTGGTTATTCCCTTCTCCATTACCTCAATGACCCTGGTGAAGAGTCAGCATCTCCCTCTCATGTTGACGCTGCTTCTCATTTTCTTCAGCCTCCAAATGCCACAGTCTCTCTGCTGATTCTAATTCAAAACACTTGGCCTACAGTTCAAGTCTCTTTAACTTCAGACAGATTTTTAAGTCCTCTGAGGAAAAGGTGAACTGTCCTGTTTCTGAGGGCTCCAAATTCCCATCATCAGACTGGTTATCCTCCTGGTTGCTGGTCTAAGCTGTGATTAAAGCTGAAATAATTTCCTCTTTAGTCAGGTTGGCATGCACCAATCCTTGGTTTCACACACCTTGGCCAACTGGTTCTTTGTCAGCTTGCCATAGTCCACTGCTGACATCTTTACCTGCTTTCCATGACTAAACTAAACTAACAAAAAATAAATAAAACTGTTGTGGTAATGAAACACTGAATGTTTACCTTGTGGCTGCTAAGAAAACACACACCTTTAGTGACAACTGCCTACAGGGTACAGAAATTCAAATAATATCCACACCACTGCTCACCAATATGCGACTTCCCCTTTCTGGGCCAATAATCAAGGAGCCTGAATCCTCACCACTGGCACTGGAGAGGGATGTTCACTTGGAACAAAAATAGATACACACAGTATTTCCTGATGCAGCTGCTGCATCAAGCACAATTTCCCTTAAGAGCACACAGGGAACACACACAGTCATCCTGAATCTGAGTTTCTCTCTTATTCTCTCTCTCTTACCCTACGTCCCCAGTAAGACTCCCCACTGGCACAGCTATAGAGTTAAGTCCTCAGCTGATTGTCCAAGCCAAGTCCTCCACCACTCTCTCTGTGAAACCAGTGCTTTGTGTCCTTGCTGTAAGCAGCTGACCCACCACACACTCCTGGTGATTTGATTTGCACACACACACACACACACACACACACACACACACACACACACACACACACACACACACACACACACACACCTGGGAAAGGCTAGCACAGATTTATTAGCTATGCCCCTTCTGCCCAGACTATAAGGTAGTTACTGCCACCAGACACTCCAAAGTCAGCTACTCTAAGGCTCTTACAAGAGTACCCAATTATATTGAGTGAAATTAATATTAGTACAAATGGTAGTGTTTGACCAATGCAGTAAGGCTTTCAGGAGTGGCCACAGAGTCACCAAATAGATATAAGTACTCTCAAAGGTTAAAATATTCTCCAAACAACCAGACACAATGAAAAGTTTAAATATAGTTAATAATAAATAATAAAAGAACATGGAAATACTAAATATCTATTTACAATAAACATCACAGTTTCGATCACAGGAAATATTAAAATAACACAGATACAGATAAACAATACTTAACTAATCTCACTATATTTTCCTGACTGATCTAAAGAATTACTATTCCCTGGTCACTTAATAGAGCAAGGCAAGATGAACTAGGTGAGGGATCCTTCTATGTCAGGTTTTAAAAACAGCATGCTCTTGAGACTTCTGTCTCATCTAACATTAAGACTTCATTACAGAGCTGGCTTACAAAATGACATCACACACATCTGGTCATATGACTTCTGGTTCCCATACTACCCCCTTGGCTAGAATTTGAACCAGAATCTTGCATATATGTGTTACCATACACACAGATAGAGATTTGCTAAGATGTGCTATAGCATCTGGAAGCCATAAAACCATTTCAGTACTTCCACCCTTCCAGGGTTGCAATTAGTTCACTGCTATGGACAACACAACAATTCCTAGTCCTTGTTTTCACAGATATTTAATCTCTGGCTGCAGTCAGAACTGTAAGATACAATCTGTATGCCCTAAATTTAAGTAATTTAATTTCTTACTATTTTTCAATGTTAGCTGGACTGAGATTAACCTCTTCTCTTCCAGTATTTTCTGTTAAAACATATACATTTAATCAGTTACAATACAGTCAAGACCCACTATTGGTACATTTTTTAACACAAGCAACTTTGCAAACACATTTTTTCAACACATGCATCTGTGCAAATCAGTTTGATATACAAATGACATATAATTATTTACAAAATTCCAGCTAGCTGTGCTGGCATATGTTGCACATCAACTGCCTAACTTCTCCTAGCATAGCTAGAAATGCCTCACAACATCACAGACATCTGTAAACTTTATTAAATAATATCAAAGGTAATATGGTTTTGAGCGAGACTTTAAATATATTTTTGATAAAGAAGAATATGGTACTGAGAAAGAACCCAGAATATAAGTGAAAACTAAAGCTTAAAAAAATTGGAGTCATTTATAAAACACAGATTTCAAATAAGAGATAAAGATTTGCTGCTGTACTCAGATCATTTATATGTTTTTGGAACTTGGCCAATGATTGACAAAATATTTATAACAAATTACTTAATGTCTAAATTTGAAATTTTCATGTCTAAATGTGAAAGTTTCAAAAATGTTATATGCCCCTTATTGGATCATAATTCACAAAATCTCAAATTAAGCTTTAGCAGTAATAGATTAGCAGTGATGAATATGATCGCAACATGCATCACATATGAGATGAATTTCACGAATGGTTAAATAATGAAACATAATTCTTCCTCAAATAAATAATATACCAGACATCAACAGAATTTCAATAGGAGATTATTTAAATGCTTATTGGTATGGAAAAATTAAATTTTGTGGCAGAAACAATATCAAACAATGGGATACAGAATTACATGACATTCAGGAAACTTTACATTTAGCAAAATCTTTGATAAATAAAGAGGGGAAAAAAGTAATGCAAGTCAACTCTCTTAATAAAAATACCAGTAAGTATTACATCATAAATTATCTACAGTGATTTAAAAAATGAAATTTGCATCTCATTCAATGACCTTGCAGTTATGCACAATTTAATAAAATAATTCAAAAACTTGGCTAGAAAAAGTCATATTCAAGGGATTAAAAATAAAAAGAATAGTACAATTAAAACACAGATTGAGGAAATAATAACAGGATTTAGAGGCTATTATATGAATGTAAATCAAAGAAATCCTATAACACTGATCAATGTCTCAAAATTAAATAGTTTTATAGAAAAAAATCACAATACATTTCAAGAGACCATTAATCTTATTAACAAGAACAGTTCCCCTCAAAGAACTGCAAAATATAATTAAAAACCTGAAAAACAATAAAAAACATGGAGAAGATGGAAAATTGTCTGAGGTATATAAACTGTTTTCAAATGAAAATATATTTTCTATGATATGATAACAGAAATTCAAGAGGAAAACATCATTCTTCTCTCATGGAATATTCATATTTAATGCCCATTCTGAAGAAGAATAAAGACCCACATATTTGTTCCTAATATAGACCAGTCTCGCTCCTAAATGTAGACTACAAAATTTTTATTTTCATCCTTATTGACAAACTGAATAGGTTTACTGTTGGTATAATAAAAGAAGATTAAACAGGTTTTATACTATATAGGCAAACTCAAGATATCATAAAAAGTTATTGCTAATAGATATTGTTAATTATAACTAGACAGAAGCAGCCTTTCTAAGCCTGGACATTGAAAAGGTATTTGACTCAACTAATTGAAACTACACGATTAAAATTATATATCTATATGGCCTTCCTAATGATTTCACAATACAAATTTATATTTTATGTTATGGGAATAAAGTATATGTTAAACTGTGGCTTTACATGTCTAATTATATTGAGTTAAAGAAGGGTACTAAACAAGGCTGCCAATTATCTCCCATTTGGATTGCTTTAACAATAACATCTTTAGCCAAAGCAATAAGACACAATAATAGTATGAAAGGTATCAAGTTAGGAAGTCATTACAAATCAAAACTAAATTTATTTCCAGATGATATGCTGACAATTGGAGATTTTAAGTCATCTATTGAGGAAATAAACTCATTTATAAAAGGATTTGGGACTCTCTCTGATATAACTTTTAATAAACAGAAATCTTATGCTATACTATACTGTTAACTATAAATCACTATAATGAAATAAATAAATTCACTGTTGTTTGGAATTCTCAAGAACTAGAATATTTAAGCCTAATATTAAAATAAAATTAACAAGATACTGGAAACAAGAATTTTAAGAAATGTACGTAAGATATTACAATTTTTAATAAACAATTGAAATAAAACATATCTCAAGTTTGAAGAAATATTACAATTAATAAAATTGGTAATACTTCCAAAAGTTTTATATTTAAACCCCCAGATGACTGTTCTGATTCCCAATACATTTCATCTTAAAACAATATATAGAGATAAGTTAAGATTCTTTTGTCACCTCACCAAACCTGAATTAGCTTACAGATATTACATTAGACCATGGGATAGAGTTGGAATAAAAGTACCTAATATGAAAATCTATTCAAAAGCTGTTACAGTCGAAATAATTATACATTGGTTTGAAAAAACAGACTCCTCTAACTAGAAACAACTTCATATAAATCTCTTTGAAGCAAGTAAAATGAAAATCTCTCAGAATCTCTTGAACTTATCCTATAACATGATATAGCTAGTGCTGTGTAATTATTTTCAGTACAAGATTTATGAATCTACAAGGGGCAGCACAGTATCACAGTGCATAGTGCTGTCGCCTCACAGCAAGAGGTACCCTGGTTTGATTTTCAGTTGTGGTGCCTTCTATGCAGATTTTGCATCTCCTCCCTGTGTTCACATGGGTTTCTCCTGTGTGCTCTGGTTTCCTGCCACATTCCAAAGACATGCAGTAGGTGAATTGGACATTCTAAGTTGGCCATAGTTGTAAGTGTGAATGTGTGGAGTGGAAAAACTACCATGGCACTGTTAGCTACCCGGCGGTGTAAACCTTGGCTTTCGATTATTGTCACTGTTGAAGAGACACCCTGACCCCATGTACAAAAATGGGAAAAGGGGGTTGTGGGTGGATGGATTTGTAAATCTACAAATTCACTCTATGTAAATTACATCTTAAAAAAATAAAGAACTTTTTATATAAACATCATGGGCTGAATAGCTAGTTTGGAATTGTATATTCCTTTTCTATTTTAAAGGGTATAATAGAAGGTTCTACTAAATATAAATTAATCTGTTGGAGAGACAAGAAATTATAGGGTGGTACAATTGTTTTTATAATAAAATATTTTAAAGATGTAATCCGTTTAAGATGGTATGCTGGTTATATTTACAAGGAATTAGATCATAAGCATTCCAGAAATGTGTTATAACAGGCAATGCTTCTAATCAAAACTTGCCTAAACTTCTTGAATACTTACTTCATGTTATTTATAAAGATAAGGAATATAAAACAGTTTTATCCAATGTTTATAAAATCTCATTGAATACAAAGAAGACAAAAATTAGAAACATTGGAACTTACTTATTTATTTGTCATTGTTTACCAGGAAAGTCCAACTGGGTAATATCCATTTTCAGTGGCAGCCAAGGGAGAAAAGCTTCATTTGCTTACATTGCATCATATTAAGCTCCAGTTAAACACATAATCATTACATTTCTATTTACATTAATCCACAAACAGTAAATACATTTGTACATTCTAAGATTTTACAGAGGTGGAAGTTACTGAAGAGAGAGCCCATGTGCAACTTAGTGGATTGTACAGATAACAGTTATGCATAAAAATAGTTTTGTCATTTCAGTGAGAAGTTGAGAGTATTCTGTTTAAGGAGAGTAGCATTGTCACCTCATAGCAAGACGTTGTCCCGTTCGATTCTCAGTTAGAGCGTCTTCTGTGTGGAGGCATACGTGAATGGGGCGTGCCTTCGTTGAAGGTTGTGCGTCAGGGCTGGTAACCCGGTACGTAAAATTCTACTACCAATCCTTAGCGGACAGGAGTTCTGCTGTGGCGACCCCTAACCGGGAAAAGCCCAAAGACACAAACAATCTTGGAGAGTATCGTATGGTGAACACAAAGTCTTAACCTTGTAATGAGTATGTGCAGGACCAGGATTGGTTAAGATGTTGCTTAAGCAGTTGTTTAAAACTGTTGAGTTTGTCAGAGAGTTTTATTTGTATGGGATACTATTCCAGAGTTTAGCAACATATCGGGAGTACAGTGAGTCTCCTGCAACATTATTTGACTTATTTTTTGACTTATTTGTATGTAATAAGAATTTTTTTAGTAATTGGAGGCCCTTAGTGGACAGTAGGGTAGTAATATGTTTTTAGTGCAGGGCATTTTTCTGGATGATGAATGAGTCTGTGTGCTGTAGCTAGTTGTAAATATGTTAGGTAGTTGTGTAGTTCAATCCAGTTTAATTGCTTTAAGCTATGACAATGGTGGGTCCCATGAGGGAGACTGGTGGCAAATTTAGCTATTTTATTGTAGCAGGAAGCAAGTTTCTTTCTTTGAGTATTGTTTAAGTTTGTTAGGATAGGAGTGGCATATAAGAGAGATGGTAATAAGAAGGTGGTGACTAGAGTTTTTCTTGCAGTATCTGTAAGGAATCCATTGATCCTATAAATACAGCCTAGTTTCTGGTGTGCAGATTTAATGGTGTGCAGTGTATGCTGGTCATTTTTGAGACTGTCATCTATTATAACATCTAGAAGTTTACTGTGAGTTGCAGTTTCAATGACAGTATTATTTTTTGACTTCATGGTAAAAAATTGCTTTCGATTTTGGCAATGTTGTGAGGTAAAAGGCATTAACTTAGTTTTCTTAGGGTGGAGTAGGAGGGTTGATTCTTTGAGCCAGGTTTCTACAGAGGAGAAAGATTAGAGTAATGTCTTGGAGCTTATTTATTGTTGAGGCCACACATATTAATGCTGAGTCATCTGCATACTGAAATAAAATAGCATGGTGAGTGGAGGTGTGACGGTCATTAATAAATATATTAAATAGGAGAGGAACCAGGATAGAGCCCTAAGGGGCACCTGGTTGAAAGGATGAGTAGGTTTGTTGCCATTTAATGGCTTGTTGCCTTCCAGATAGTTAGCTAAAAAACCACAACAAGGAGTATTCTTCAAAGGTCCTATTAAGGAGAGTTGAATGACAGCATCAAATGCCTTTCATAAGTCTAAGAATGTGGTGGACACAAGCAGACCATTTTTTATATGTTGGCTTATTATAGTGGAAACATTTAGTAGTGCAGCAGGGGTGCTACATGGGGCCTAAAGCCATGTTGTGTTTCAGGTTATTTGAGATTAAGTATTGCATCGGCTGCATATAAAATCATAGAATCATAATGGGGTTACCAGACTAATGGCCCTGGGGCCTTACAAGCCTTGCCAAGTTCCAACCCTTTTGCCTAGAGTGTCAATGTTTCAAGAAGAGCTAACTCAATGCCTACTGCCCCTATCCAGGAGGGATGCAGATGAGACCCAGGGGCGAATTTATGGTTTCCCATCCAGTCATCCAAATACATATGGATGCATTTCTCTAATATTTTGAAGAGAGAGGAGAGAATTGCTATTGGCCTGTAGTTATTTAACTCTATAGATGTGTCACCTTTGGGAAGTGGTATGACGTAGGATTTATTCCACAGTGATGGGACATATCTTTCTGCTATGGACCTTTTAATTAGTATGGACACAGGGAAGGCTATGACTATTGCAGCCATTGTTAGGTATTCTGATGGTAGTTGGTATACAGCTATGGAAGTAATTTGTAGTTTATGGAGCAACTTCATTATAAGGTAGGTAAGTACTGGACTAAAACTGAAGAGCTGTGGGTGGTTTTGGTTGGACAGTGGTAAGGAAAGGGGGCAGATGTATTAGTGTCTAAGAGAGATAATATTGATTGTATACAGTTGTAATTAAACTGTGTGGGGATACAGTCTGTCATATTGTCTGTTTTTGGAGAGGGAGTGGTGGTCTTACCAGGGAGGAGTAGTTTATTTAGTGATGACCAAATAAGTTTTGGGTTGCTCTAATATTTGTCTTATAAGTTGGTATAGTATGGTTGCTTTTCCTGTTTGACAAGGAGTTTTGCAAGGTTTCTAAGATGTCTAAATTGCTGGAAGGCATTTGGAGTTCTATTTTTATACCAGTTGTGATGCCCCTGCACTGGCCCAGTAATCAAGGAGCCTCAGTCCTCACCACTAACACCAGTGAGAGATGTGCACATTGGGAGGATGACAAGTACACACACAGTAAAGTACAATTTCCCTTCCCCCCCCATACACCCTCAACTTAGAAACTTGGAGAATGTCCTAGAGCACAATTTTAGGAAAAGTCTCACAAACAATTATGTGAACTACAACCTTACAATAGAAGAGAAAAACATGTTGGACACTATTGGTAAGGACAAGACTCTTCGGGTAATGAAACCCGACAAGGGAGGGGGGTTGTGTTTATGGACCAGATACTATATGAAGCTAAGATGTTAGATATACTAAACAGCTCTGACAAATAAACTAGAGTGTCTCTCAATGAGATCAATATAGCTTATAGGAAGATCTATTTATTATTGAATGATTTACTTTTGGATAGTCTCATAGACACAGCAACCTACAAGTATTTACATGTTGAAAAGCCAAGGGTGCCAGTGATTTTTGGTATTCCAAAAATTCACAAAAACACCAGTGACCCACCATTGAGAGCAATAGTTTCTGCAGAGGGCTCAGTCACAGCACCCATGGCTAAATACGTAGATGTGAAAATTAAGCCCATTGTTACTACCAACAAAAATATCCTGAAAGATTCATGGGATTTACTTGGGAAACTCGAACATTCATTGTGTTCAGAAGGATTGTCCTTTGGAACAATGGATGTAGTGGATCTCTTCACCAGTATACCTCATGATACTGGTTTGGACTGGTTCGAAGAAATGTTAATTGAATACAAAGGGCTTACTAATGATGAGTTTAGGATAGTACTGGTGCTAATGGAAGTTATTTTGAAACACAATTATATTTACTTTGCTGGGGAATATTACCAACAAGTAAGGGGAGTAGCGATGGGGGCACATTGTGCCCCCACCTACGCAAACATTATCATGGCATATTGGGAAAACAAGTTTCTATTGAATTCTTTATACAAGAATAATTGGGTTCTTTATGGTCGTTTTCTTGACGATCTTTGTTTCCTTTGGATAGGAGATGTAAGAACATTTTGTGACATGGTAGAATATCTTAATGGAACAACAACTTTTTTGAAATTTACTTATAGTTTTGATACTGATTCTTTGAACTATTTGGATATTACCATAGAGAAAAAGGACAACCATTTTGTATCAAAGGTATACAGGAAAGATACTTTTTCAAACTCGTATCTCCATTATAGTAGCTCACATCCCCTCTCACAAAAAAGAGGGGTCCTTAAGGGGCAATTTGTGAGAATTTCAAGAATGTGTTCAGAAGATAGTGGTTTTATGGATGAATGTGAGTGGTTAAGGGTCCAATTTTGGAATAGAGGGTACCCCAAAGACCTAATAGAGGAAATTTCCAAAGAAGTGTCTTTGGCTAGAAATTCTAGGTTTGCCCCTATATTAGGTCGTGGTAGTGAGACAATTTATTCTCTTAAAGAACAGAAGACTGAAAATTATAGTAACAGTTTGGTAACAACTTTTATGGACAATCCAGTCTTGTCAGAAAAATCATAGAGAAAGAATGGGCAAACTTCTCCAAAATATCAGACTTAACCAACATTTTTTCTGATACTTTGAAGTTTGTATACAAAAAAGGTAGAACAATAAAAAATCATCTTGGGATGGGGCGTATGGACTCGAAATCCATCAGGTCAAACAACAAAAACCACAGTAAAAAAGGTTTATTTAAATGTGGGGCATGCAATTGTTGCAAATACTTATTAGTAGGGGAGAGTTATTATTTGAAGAACAGGAACAGGAGATTGTTCTTAAACTCATTTGTTAACTGTAATACTTGTGGTATTATTTATTTAGCGGTATGCATGGTCTGTGGTTCATTTTACATAGGCAAGAGTGAAAGAAAACTGAAACAACGCATTTACGAACATTTGTATGAGATTAGAACTGCTAAAGAAAGTAATGCTTTGTATAAACACTCTTGCCTTTGTATAAAATCAAATTATCAATTTTTTGTGCTTGATGTGGTCAATACTGACGCCAGAGGTGGTATGTGGGAGACCAGGGTGGAGTTCAGGGAACTATACTGGCAGGTTGTCTTGGACTCAAATAGGTTACCTGGTCTCAATGAAATGGTTTCCCTGGCACCAATATTGAAAATGAGAGCAGCTAAACTTTAAAATACAAATAGCAAAATTACAGAACATAAGGGTCAGAAGTACACTTTAGTCATTTGTGTAATTTATTTAATTTATTTTATGCAGCAGAAAAACTTAAAGTGAATTTTGCTTGCTCTTTTATTGTATTTTAAAATGACTTTTTAATTGGTTTTAAAAGTGTTAAATTAGTGTGATTATTTAATTAACATCAATTAGAATCAGTATATAAAGCAATGGAACTGGGTGTTTTGTGTTTATTCTGATGAAGTTGGCGACGAAAACAGATCTATAATAAAGCGTTTATACTTTGCTATTTGCACTTGCCATTTGTACTTGTTATTACATCAGACTGTCTTTTCAACTGTTTAGCTACAAGGGATTTGGAGAACTCATTGGTGTTTGCCTGGTCCAGTGGTGTCTTTCTTTTGGTTTACTGGTTTAGTGGACACCTTCCTGTGTCAGTTTACTAGGGATGCAGATGAGACCCAAGGGCGAATTTATGGTTTCCCATCCAGTCATCCAAATACATATGGATGCATTTCTCTAATATTTTGAAGATAGAGGAGAGAATTGCTATTGACCTGTAGTTATTTAACTCTATAGATGTGTCACCTTTGGGAAGTGGTATGACGTAGGATTTATTCCACAGTGATGGGACATATCTTTCTGCTATGGACCTTTTAATTAGTATGGACACAGGGAAGGCTATGACTATTGCAGCCATTGTTAGGTATTCTGATGGTAGTTGGTATACAGCTATGGAAGTAATTTGTAGTTTATGGAGCAACTTCATTATAAGGTAGGTAAGTACTGGACTAAAACTGAAGAGCTGTGGGTGGTTTTGGTTGGACAGTGGTAAGGAAAGGGGGCAGATGTATTAGTGTCTAAGAGAGATAATATTGATTGTATACAGTTGTAATTAAACTGTGTGGGGATACAGTCTGTCATATTGTCTGTTTTTGGAGAGGGAGTGGTGGTCTTACCAGGGAGGAGTAGTTTATTTAGTGATGACCAAATAAGTTTTGGGTTGCTCTAATATTTGTCTTATAAGTTGGTATAGTATGGTTGCTTTTCCTGTTTGACAAGGAGTTTTGCAAGGTTTCTAAGATGTCTAAATTGCTGGAAGGCATTTGGAGTTCTATTTTTATACCAGTTGTGATGCCCCTGCACTGGCCCAGTAATCAAGGAGCCTCAATCCTCACCACTAACACCAGTGAGAGATGTGCACATTGGGAGGATGACAAGTACACACACAGTAAAGTACAATTTCCCTTCCCCCCCCATACACCCTCAACTTAGAAACTTGGAGAATGTCCTAGAGCACAATTTTAGGAAAAGTCTCACAAACAATTATGTGAACTACAACCTTACAATAGAAGAGAAAAACATGTTGGACACTATTGGTAAGGACAAGACTCTTCGGGTAATGAAACCTGACAAGGTTGTGTTTATGGACCAGATACTATATGAAGCTAAGATGTTAGATATACTAAACAGCTCTGACAAATATACTAGAGTGTCTCTCAATGAGATCAATATAGCTTATAGGAAGATCTATTTATTATTGAATGATTTACTTTTGGATGGTCTCATAGACACAGCAACCTACAAGTATTTACATGTTGAAAAGCCAAGGGTGCCAGTGATTTTTGGTATTCCAAAAATTCACAAAAACACCAGTGACCCACCATTGAGAGCAATAGTTTCTACAGAGGGCTCAGTCACAGCACTCTTGGCTAAATACGTAGATGTGAAAATTAAGCCCATTGTTACTACCAACAAAAATATCCTGAAAGATTCATGGGATTTACTTGGGAAACTCGAACATTCATTGTGTTCAGAAGGATTGTCCTTTGGAACAATGGATGTAGTGGATCTCTTCACCAGTATACCTCATGATACTGGTTTGGACTGGTTCGAAGAAATGTTAATTGAATACAAAGGGCTTACTAATGATGAGTTTAGGATAGTACTGGTGCTAATGGAAGTTATTTTGAAACACAATTATATTTACTTTGCTGGGGAATATTACCAACAAGTAAGGGGAGTAGCAATGGGGGCACATTGTGCCCCCACCTACGCAAACATTATCATGGCATATTGGGAAAACAAGTTTCTATTGAATTCTTTATACAAGAATAATTGGGTTCTTTATGGTCGTTTTCTTGACGATCTTTGTTTCCTTTGGATAGGAGATGTAAGAACATTTTGTGACATGGTAGAATATCTTAATGAAACAACAACTTTTTTGAAATTTACGTATAGTTTTGATACTGATTCTTTGAACTATTTGGATATTACCATAGAGAAAAAGGACAACCATTTTGTATCAAAGGTATACAGGAAAGATACTTTTTCAAACTCGTATCTCCATTATAGTAGCTCACATCCCCTCTCACAAAAAAGAGGGGTCCTTAAGGGGCAATTTGTGAGAATTTCAAGAATGTGTTCAGAAGATAGTGGTTTTATGGATGAATGTGAGTGGTTAAGGGTCCAATTTTGGAATAGAGGGTACCCCAAAGACCTAATAGAGGAAATTTCCAAAGAAGTGTCTTTGGCTAGAAATTCTAGGTTTGCCCCTATATTAGGTCGTGGTAGTGAGACAATTTATTCTCTTAAAGAACAGAAGACTGAAAATTATAGTAACAGTTTGGTAACAACTTTTGATGGACAATCCAGTCTTGTCAGAAAAATCATAGAGAAAGAATGGGCAAACTTCTCCAAAATATCAGACTTAACCAACATTTTTTCTGATACTTTGAAGTTTGTATACAAAAAAGGTAGAACAATAAAAAATCATCTTGGGATGGGGCGTATGGACTCGAAATCCATCAGGTCAAACAACAAAAACCACAGTAAAAAAGGTTTATTTAAATGTGGGGCATGCAATTGTTGCAAATACTTATTAGTAGGGGAGAGTTATTATTTGAAGAACAGGAACAGGAGATTGTTCTTAAACTCATTTGTTAACTGTAATACTTGTGGTATTATTTATTTAGCGGTATGCATGGTCTGTGGTTCATTTTACATAGGCAAGAGTGAAAGAAAACTGAAACAACGCATTTATGAACATTTGTATGAGATTAGAACTGCTAAAGAAAGTAATGCTTTGTATAAACACTCTTGCCTTTGTATAAAATCAAATTATCAATTTTTTGTGCTTGATGTGGTCAATACTGACGCCAGAGGTGGTATGTGGGAGACCAGGGTGGAGTTCAGGGAACTATACTGGCAGGTTGTCTTGGACTCAAATAGGTTACCTGGTCTCAATGAAATGGTTTCCCTGGCACCAATATTGAAAATGAGAGCAGCTAAACTTTAAAATACAAATAGCAAAATTACAGAACATAAGGGTCAGAAGTACACTTTAGTCATTTGTGTAATTTATTTAATTTATTTTATGCAGCAGAAAAACTTAAAGTGAATTTTGCTTGCTCTTTTATTGTATTTTAAAATGACTTTTTAATTGGTTTTAAAAGTGTTAAATTAGTGTGATTATTTAATTAACATCAATTAGAATCAGTATATAAAGCAATGGAACTGGGTGTTTTGTGTTTATTCTGATGAAGTTGGCGACGAAAACAGATCTATAATAAAGCGTTTATACTTTGCTATTTGCACTTGCCATTTGTACTTGTTATTACATCAGACTATCTTTTCAACTGTTTAGCTACAAGGAATTTGGAGAACTCATTGGTGTTTGCCTGGTCCAGTGGTGTCTTTCTTTTGGTTTACTGGTTTCGTGGACACCTTCCTGTGTCAGTTTACTAGGGATGCAGATGAGACCCAAGGGCGAATTTATGGTTTCCCATCCAGTCATCCAAATACATATGGATGCATTTCTCTAATATTTTGAAGATAGAGGAGAGAATTGCTATTGGCCTGTAGTTATTTAACTCTATAGATGTGTCACCTTTGGGAAGTGGTATGACGTAGGATTTATTCCACAGTGATGGGACATATCTTTCTGCTATGGACCTTTTAATTAGTATGGACACAGGGAAGGCTATGACTATTGCAGCCATTGTTAGGTATTCTGATGGTAGTTGGTATACAGCTATGGAAGTAATTTGTAGTTTATGGAGCAACTTCATTATAAGGTAGGTAAGTACTGGACTAAAACTGAAGAGCTGTGGGTGGTTTTGGTTGGACAGTGGTAAGGAAAGGGGGCAGATGTATTAGTGTCTAAGAGAGATAATATTGATTGTATACAGTTGTAATTAAACTGTGTGGGGATACAGTCTGTCATATTGTCTGTTTTTGGAGAGGAGTGGTGGTCTTACCAGGGAGGAGTAGTTTATTTAGTGATGACCAAATAAGTTTTGGGTTGCTCTAATATTTGTCTTATAAGTTGGTATAGTATGGTTGCTTTTCCTGTTTGACAAGGAGTTTTGCAAGGTTTCTAAGATGTCTAAATTGCTGGAAGGCATTTGGAGTTCTATTTTTATACCGGTTGTGATGCCCCTGCACTGGCCCAGTAATCAAGGAGCCTCAATCCTCACCACTAACATCAGTGAGAGATGTGCACATTGGGAGGATGACAAGTACACACACAGTAAAGTACAATTTCCCTTCCCCCCCCATACACCCTCAACTTAGAAACTTGGAGAATGTCCTAGAGCACAATTTTAGGAAAAGTCTCACAAACAATTATGTGAACTACAACCTTACAATAGAAGAGAAAAACATGTTGGACACTATTGGTAAGGACAAGACTCTTCGGGTAATGAAACCTGACAAGGGAGGGGGGGTTGTGTTTATGGACCAGATACTATATGAAGCTAAGATGTTAGATATACTAAACAGCTCTGACAAATATACTAGAGTGTCTCTCAATGAGATCAATATAGCTTATAGGAAGATCTATTTATTATTGAATGATTTACTTTTGGATGGTCTCATAGACACAGCAACCTACAAGTATTTACATGTTGAAAAGCCAAGGGTGCCAGTGATTTTTGGTATTCCAAAAATTCACAAAAACACCAGTGACCCACCATTGAGAGCAATAGTTTCTGCAGAGGGCTCAGTCACAGCACCCTTGACTAAATACGTAGATGTGAAAATTAAGCCCATTGTTACTACCAACAAAAATATCCTGAAAGATTCATGGGATTTACTTGGGAAACTCGAACATTCCTTGTGTTCAGAAGGATTGTCCTTTGGAACAATGGATGTAGTGGACCTCTTCACCAGTATACCTCATGATACTGGTTTGGACTGGTTCGAAGAAATGTTAATTGAATACAAAGGGCTTACTAATGAATAGTTTAGGATAGTACTGGTGCTAATGGAAGTTATTTTGAAACACAATTATATTTACTTTGCTGGGGAATATTACCAACAAGTAAGGGGAGTAGCGATGGGGGCACATTGTGCCCCCACCTACGCAAACATTATCATGGCATATTGGGAAAACAAGTTTCTATTGAATTCTTTATACAAGAATAATTGGGTTCTTTATGGTCGTTTTCTTGACGATCTTTGTTTCCTTTGGATAGGAGATGTAAGAACATTTTGTGACATGGTAGAATATCTTAATGAAACAACAACTTTTTTGAAATTTACGTATAGTTTTGATACTGATTCTTTGAACTATTTGGATATTACCATAGAGAAAAAGGACAACCATTTTGTATCAAAGGTATACAGGAAAGATACTTTTTCAAACTCGTATCTCCATTATAGTAGCTCACATCCCTCTCACAAAAGAGGGGTCCTTAAGGGGCAATTTGTGAGAATTTCAAGAATGTGTTCAGAAGATAGTGGTTTTATGGATGAATGTGAGTGGTTAAGGGTCCAATTTTGGAATAGAGGGTACCCCAAAGACCTAATAGAGGAAATTTCCAAAGAAGTGTCTTTGGCTAGAAATTCTAGGTTTGCCCCTATATTAGGTCGTGGTAGTGAGACAATTTATTCTCTTAAAGAACAGAAGACTGAAAATTATAGTAACAGTTTGGTAACAACTTTTGATGGACAATCCAGTCTTGTCAGAAAAATCATAGAGAAAGAATGGGCAAACTTCTCCAAAATATCAGACTTAACCAACATTTTTTCTGATACTTTGAAGTTTGTATACAAAAAAGGTAGAACAATAAAAAATCATCTTGGGATGGGGCGTATGGACTCGAAATCCATCAGGTCAAACAACAAAAACCACAGTAAAAAAGGTTTATTTAAATGTGGGGCATGCAATTGTTGCAAATACTTATTAGTAGGGGAGAGTTATTATTTGAAGAACAGGAACAGGAGATTGTTCTTAAACTCATTTGTTAACTGTAATACTTGTGGTATTATTTATTTAGCGGTATGCATGGTCTGTGGTTCATTTTACATAGGCAAGAGTGAAAGAAAACTGAAACAACGCATTTATGAACATTTGTATGAGATTAGAACTGCTAAAGAAAGTAATGCTTTGTATAAACACTCTTGCCTTTGTATAAAATCAAATTATCAATTTTTTGTGCTTGATGTGGTCAATACTGACGCCAGAGGTGGTATGTGGGAGACCAGGGTGGAGTTCAGGGAACTATACTGGCAGGTTGTCTTGGAGTCAAATAGGTTACCTGGTCTCAATGAAATGGTTTCCCTGGCACCAATATTGAAAATGAGAGCAGCTAAACTTTAAAATACAAATAGCAAAATTACAGAACATAAGGGTCAGAAGTACACTTTAGTCATTTGTGTAATTTATTTAATTTATTTTATGCAGCAGAAAAACTTAAAGTGAATTTTGCTTGCTATTTTATTGTATTTTAAAATGACTTTTTAATTGGTTTTAAAAGTGTTAAATTAGTGTGATTATTTAATTAACATCAATTAGAATCAGTATATAAAGCAATGGAACTGGGTGTTTTGTGTTTATTCTGATGAAGTTGGCGACGAAAACAGATCTATAATAAAGCGTTTATACTTTGCTATTTGCACTTGCCATTTGTACTTGTTATTACATCGGACTGTCTTTCCAACTGTTTAGCTACAAGGGATTTGGAGAACTCATTGGTGTTTGCCTGGTCCAGTGGTGTCTTTCTTTTGGTTTATTGGTTTCGTGGACACCTTCCTGTGTCAGTTTACTAGGGATGCAGATGAGACCCAAGGGCGAATTTATGGTTTCCCATCCAGTCATCCAAATACATATGGATGCATTTCTCTAATATTTTGAAGATAGAGGTGAGAATTGCTATTGGCTTGTAGTTATTTAACTCTATAGATGTGTCACCTTTGGGAAGTGGTATGACGTAGGATTTATTCCACAGTGATGGGACATATCTTTCTGCTATGTACCTTTTAATTAGTATGGACACAGGGAAGGCTATGACTATTGCAGCCATTGTTAGGTATTCTGATGGTAGTTGGTATACAGCTATGGAAGTAATTTGTAGTTTATAGAGCAACTTCATTATAAGGTAGGTAAGTACTGGACTAAAACTGAAGAGCTGTGGGTGGTTTTGGTTGGACAGTGGTAAGGAAAGGGGGCAGATGTATTAGTGTCTAAGAGAGATAATATTGATTGTATACAGTTGTAATTAAACTGTGTGGGGATACAGTCTGTCATATTGTCTGTTTTTGGAGAGGGAGTGGTGGTCTTACCAGGGAGGAGTAGTTTATTTAGTGATGACCAAATAAGTTTTGGGTTGCTCTAATATTTGTCTTATAAGTTGGTATAGTATGGTTGCTTTTCCTGTTTGACAAGGAGTTTTGCAAGGTTTCTAAGATGTCTAAATTGCTGGAAGGCATTTGGAGTTCTATTTGTATACCAGTTGTGATGCCCCTGCACTGGCCCAGTAATCAAGGAGCCTCAATACTCACCACTAACACCAGTGAGAGATGTGCACATTGGGAGGATGACAAGTACACACACAGTAAAGTACAATTTCCCTTATAAGCACACAGACTTCACAATCAGTCTGGGGCTGTTTTCTCCCTCTCTCTCCAGATCCCCAGTAAGACTCCCCACTGGCACAACTATAGGGTTAAGATCTCATTCGAGTGGTTAAGCCAAAACCTCAGGCATCCTCTCTGTCCAACCAGTGCTTCGTGTCCCTGCCCAGGTAGCTGACACACACACACACACACACACACACACACACACACACACACACACACACACACACACACACACACACACACACACACACACACACACCTTGAGATCTGATTTATATACAAACACACAGACACTCCTGGGGAAGGCTGGCACAGGTTTACTAGCTATGCCCCCTTCTCTCCAGACTATAAGGGGGTATCAGCTGCCAACAACCACTACTTATCCGCTACTATAAGGCCCTTCCTAAAGGGTGGCCAATTCTACTGTGCAATGGTACTATTACCCAAATGGTAAGTGTGACCAAACTAAGGCTATTTAAGAGCATCCTGTACAGTATCACCAAATACATATGCAAGTGCTCTAAGAGCTTAAATATCTCTAAACAAACCAGCCACAATTAAAAGGTTTAAATATATTTAATAATAAATAATAAAAGCACAAGACAATACTCAATAACTAACCACAGTGACAACAGAGTTCAGAATCACAGGAAATACTTTAAAACAACATTGCAGGACAGTCTCACATAAATACAGAAAACATCTAAACTAATCTTGATATATTCCTATCTATCTCTAAGAGAGATTACTGTAATCTAGTACTTACTATTAGCAAGGCAGAAGTGCTGGTGAGAGAATGTTTCTAGGTCCAAAGACAAATACAAAATGCCCAGACTTTCTCTGAGAGGTAGTTCTTAAATTACTATCAATCATTTCTTCTGGGTTATCTCAGATTACATCATTCTTGTCACCTCTGCCTTTAGTTCCCAGGCTAAAAGGAACTTAAAATACAACACCTCTGTGTTAAAAATACTTATCTCTTAGACATTTAAATATGCCTATTGTAATTTGTGTGTATACTGATCATGTCTAAATATCTAAATGTATCTGTAATTTTTCTATATGAAGCTTTTCTCCCCGGGCCTCTGCTGAAAAAGGGTCTTTTCGGCTCAGTCAGACACCCCGGTTAACAAATGTAAAATAAAAAAAATAAAATAATTTTGCCTAAAACTGGAAGTCGTACAACTGTTAAACACTTTTACCTTGGAAACATAATTATTTCTGTTTCTAGACAATAGAAAGAATTTCTAGCTGCAGACAGTCTGTCTGCAAGCTGAGACTGAGAGACACCACAGTTATAAACAATTTCAACTTATTTTCTTAGAGTTTTCTCTTTTCCAGTCGGGTGCACTGTGGTTACATTTTTGAAGCTCAGCACATAACATACAATTTACTTACATTTGTAAGACAAGCATACAAATCATAATACTATTCACAAATGACATAGAAGTATTTACAAAATTCTAGCTAGCTGGGCTGGTAGCCTTCACACAAGTTTTCTAGGCTTTATCCCTTTTCATCATGATTTTTTGTTTGTTTTATCAGCCATGGTGCAGGGTTGGACTTTACTATTTTATTACATAATGGTGCTAGATTTTTTAAGGCCTATAAGAATATATTGTTATAGTGTTCTACAGCAGTATCTAGTGGCATTGCACTAAGTAAATTCCAGTCATATTGTTTTTAGTGTCTCATTGAAAATATCTTTGCTGAAATTGGTTGCATTTCATATTTGATTCTAGATAATATGTTTATCTAGGTTATGATACATTCTAATGGTATATGTTGGTTTGTGGTCACTTATGCTGTCTGAGAGGCAGCCTACCTTTGATAGTTTGCCTGGCTTGATTGTAAGAATCCAGTCTAATGTTGAGTGTCTCCCTGAAGTTTTATTGATTGCAGCAGGTGTGGTTATTAATGTCTGAAGTTGTACAAGTTTATGGATTCGGTGGAGGTAGTAGAATTTATAAGTTGCCAGTCTGTATTTAAGTCTCCAAGTATTATAGTTTCATGGTTAATTTGTTGGGATATTCAATACAGGATACTTTTGGTAGTATCAGTATTATTTGCTGGTGGTATATAAACTGCTGTTAAACATATAGTTTTCTTATTGTTAATTTTTTAGGAGTGTTATTACAAGCTCAGCATTGTTAAATTTGTGTATTTCCTGTGGAAGTAAGATAATAGTGAAGGAATTTTAAAGATGATTGCTACACCGCCTGCATGCTTATTTTGTCTGTCATGCCTGAGTATATTGTATCCTGGGGGGGGTCTCATTATCCTTTATTTCTTTTTTAACTAGGTTTCAGTAGCTGTGACTACATCAGGAGTATATGTAGCAAGGTAGGCATGTATGTTATGGATTTTATTGCACATGTTTCTTAGGTTCATATTTAGAAAGGTGAGTTTGGGTACTGTTTTTTATTGGGCTGTATTTGGTGACTGTTTTTTTGTGAGGTTGGACATGATGGTTTTATGAACAGTGGAAGTTGGGTTGGGGTGAATATCTCTGCTAATTTTTTGAATTGATATTTTACAGAGGTAAAGTGTGGCCAATTATATTTTGGTTTTGGGTTGGTATTTGATCATAAATTGGATCCTTAATTTTGAGATATTTATAGATAAATCAGATATGGTTTGTTTGTAGAGATAGAGTGTTATGGAGAAAGGCAGGCTATGTAGATGATATTCTTTGCAAATATTAGTTGAAGCCGTAAGTAGTTGAAGGAGGTGGATTTGATAATTGGCGATTAAGACTAGTAGAGTGAGGAGGAATAGTAAAATAATCTGAGTTAGGGCCATATTATTTAATTTGGGTTTTATCTGTATTGTAAGTTAAGATTAGAAAATGTTAGGAGGGTACTGGGTTGGTTGTAGAGATGTCATTTGATAGTTTTAGGGGGAAAGGATTAAGACAGTTTGAGAGATTCTTGGGTAGTAACTAAAGTGGGCGTTACTATTGGGAGAAACTATTTTTCTTTTGGAGGGAGCTAATGGTTTTGGTTTGAGGAATATGTGTGTGGTGCTATGGAAGTATAAATGCCTAGTAAGAAGGGGTGGGTGGGAATTGGAGGTAGGGTAAGGGAATGGAGTGGACCCAAGCATTAGCGAGGGCAAATGAAGTGGATTGAAAACTTGGAAAAGAGACAGAGAACAAAATCAGTAAATGAACTTAAACAGCCACAAATCTTCTGAGAGATACAAGTAAATGGAACAATGCAGTTTAAAAGGTCTCTGTGCTAGTAGATGAAAGTCTTGATTTTACTGCTCTAGGACACAATTTTAGTGGGAGAGTTAATCCAATATCACCTTGACCTGACTAATAGTGATAACAGTAAAAAATTACATTTGACTGTTTGAACAACTGTGTAATGTAAGGAGGTTTCTATGGACTTTGAAATGCAAAGTCTTAAGGCAACCCCAACCTCAACAGATCAGCAAAATAATGAGGAAAAAATATGCCAGAACACAGGACTGCAGCTCTGGAAAATTATTGGTTCAGAACTCAAAGTGGCTATACAAGAAGAGAAATAAACTTAAGGAAGGGAGTCAGCGAACTGCTAAAAACAATAAATGGAGCATAAATAAAGGAGAAAGTACCAATAGGACTACTGTGGTCTAAGAAAATGGGGCTATTATAATGGAAAAAGGTATTTGTTTTAGGCTGCCATAATATTTTAATTTGCATAAAAATATAGACCACAGGCTGGTGTTCAAACTTCATACTTCACTGTTACATGCATATCTATTTGCTTGCTGGGACACTTTTTATAGCAAAATAAAAACACACTAAATAGACAAGTGAGGGTGCTGAGTCAATATTGACTGTGCACAAATTGTAGCTCAGAGCTGAATGTGGTTTAATAACTATATCAGGCATTGAGAAATAAGAAAGGAAGGGGGACAGACCAAGGGTGACTTCCTTCAAGGCATACAGTTCCACAAAGAAAGACAGGAGGATATAAATAATAAGAATAGTAAGTCTAAAAGAAGTGAAGAATATATAAGAGAAAGAAATAATTTGAGTAAGAGCAGTATGAGTAAATGTCAGTGTCTGTTATGAAGTGGAGAGTAAAAGCTGGCCAGCAGGATGTCGGTGGAGGAGGGTTTACAGACTATAAGGCTATTCCTTACAAACTAGGACACTGAAGCACCTGTCTTCAAACTAGTCGCTATGCAGGCTAACATACACACAGAAGGCTGGATGCCCCTAACACCTACTTAAAGCACAAGGGCATAGGTGGTACATAGTTTGTCCTAAATAAATGGTGGGTGGATTGAGTGGACTCAAACTGCCTATTGGATGAGCCTGCTGTGAGCATGCTTTAAGGATGTTTCCAGTGAACTTAAAGCATGAGGTCAGAGTTGGCACACAATTTATCCAAAATAAATGGTGGGTGGATTAAGTGGACTCAGACTGCCTATTAGATGAGCCTGCTGTGTGTGTGCTTTAGGAAATTTCCAATGAACCCTTTAACTCCCTTGCACCCTGCTAGAGAAAGGGAAGGAGGGAATGAATAGGAATGAGCAGGTACTATTATTATTATAATTGTTATTATTATTATTAACATTTCATAGAAAAGAGCACTTTTTCTTTAGTTACATCTAGGATCCAATTCCAAAAGACTCAGTCTCAATGTAAGTAATCACTTATACTGAGAGCAAGCTGAGAGCAGGTGTTTTAGAATCTGGCCCACTCTGTAAGCCTGTTTATAGACCGTCCTTAGACCAAAGTCAGTCACGTACACTGAAAGCAAGTCTTTTGGAATCAGGGCAGATTTACACTGACAGTATCTCTTTTGGAATCTGGCCCCTAGTTAGTTCTTGGCTTTTCACCAGGAGTTTCAACTGTGAACAATGAAACTTGCCTCAGCTCATTACACAGTGAACATAAGAAAAAAAAAGGTTCAAGATTTCAAGGTGAACAAAATAATTTATTTAAGAATAATAAAAACTACATTTTAGATCATTCGGGACTTCACATGTACAGTTTTGAAAGATATACATTTGGAAATGTATATCTTTGGCTTTTACAGCAGGTAGAATAGGTAAATTTGTTACACATCTACAAATTAAATGCTGGAAATGTAAGACTGACTTTAAAGCTGACTAGAAGCATATTTTATTTGAGTGATCCTATATTAAACAGTACTAGAAAATGTGAACAATTGTGTACAAGCCCTGCAGTCAGAATTTTTTTTTATTTAAACAGAACTAGTGTTATTTAATGCAGCTATACCAAAATGTTTAAGATCCAGTCAAAGACCACTTTTTTGGCTTAATATAGCTAAATAATAGACTAGCTGCCATTGTGGGCTATTTTAAGCCTAGCCTGTTTCCTTTTTATGCTCAAATTAACCTATCCTATTTGGTTAGAGATTAGCCTTACTCATCACATGGTCTGTAGTTATATATTACCCCTAAAGATAATAACTGGCATCACATCATAGATAATTTGAGGGGACACATAGTAGTACAGAGGGGAAGTCCTGGAGTTAATTTTTCTGTTTCCTCATCCATAGATCCGAATCCACACTTGAATATGGACAGGGAAGAGCCTTATTTCATTGGGGTGGGGAATTTGTTCCAGAGTAGTGGTTTCCTATCCCTCCAAAACGATCTGTTGATGTTGCAGAAGAGCGGTAAATCCCTAGACCAAGTTTTTCTGATGGCACTGGGATGATTGTGGCACTGGTAAGAAAAGTTTTAAGAAACTGGAAGCAAGACAAAATACCACAGAGCAACAAATTTCCTCATCTACTATAAATAGAAATAATAAAATAATTTGAAATTAAAAACGGGAAAAATGGAAAATAGCAAATACAAACTACTGGCCAAACATTGACTTATTGTAGAAATGAGATTCTAGAAACACTTCCACCTCTCTTGAAAACCATATATAAATATGTTGATATGATTCATGCTAGTAACCAATAAAAACTGTGATGAGCAAAAAAATAAAGGGTGGGGGGGTGGCAAACTAATTATGCTGACCGAAATTGGCAATGTACTTAGTAGAACTCAAAAGTGCAAAATATTTAACATCCAACACAAACACTTTTTGATTTCCACTGAACCTTTATTCTGGTTATCATTGACATTTATATGTCAGTCATTTGGAACTCAAGCCATATTTCCTTTAGCGTCAAAGATAATTATCCTGGTTTTCTTGGTATTCAGGCTGATTCATATTAGATAACCAAGCAATAACAGACTGTAGATCTTTTTCAAGTTGATTTTTTTATGTTGGTGTGTTAGATCAGGGGTCTATATTACATGATCGAATGCTTAGGTGATCAAACACCTAAACATCGAACTTGTAATATTGAAAGCAAAAAACAGGGAACAGACGATTTAACGCAGAGAAAGATTTCCCTTTGCCATTTGCCAGATTTTGCCATTTTGTCTACTGTAGACCAATCTCAGAGTTGGTATATTTAGTTAGAGGGGGTGGGGGGGCACAGCCTCCCACGTCAGGGGGTGTGGTGGGCGAAGCTCCCCACTTAGTTTGGGTGTAAAGTTATTTTTTTTTCCGTGTCCGTCCAATGTGTTTTCCTTCGCCATTCAACATTTTTGGGTTTGATATTACAACTTCGATGTTTAGAAGTTCGATCACCTAAGCATTTGATCTTGTAATATAAATGCATAGATCAGACCTGTAGATCATCATGTTATCTAAGCATAAAACAGTGAAAAGCCGGAGATTGCCAAAATGGATTTTGTTTGTGAATATGAAAAAAAGGGAAAGAAATAGAATCAAGACTTGAGGAATGCCTTTGAGAAAAGGTGAGGGCTTTGATGAGGTGGGTCTGTTGTTTACATTACTCTACCAGGTCAATGGTAGAAAAAAACAGATTATCAGGATGTAAAATAAGTAAAAATAATAGTTTGGCAAAAAAAAAGGTGTGACATATTGAATTTTGCTCCCCCCATCAAAATTGTCAAGCCCCTTCTTTACGTTATTGACTCATTCATTCCCAAGTGACTGTATAGTTCTAGTATGAGCAGAGACAAGATTCAATCTGAGGTGAGCTATCATCCATGGATTTTGATTTTTTGTTAGGTATTAGAATCTGTTCCCCTGTGCAATAATACTAGATGGTATGGAATTAGCAAAAGAAACATGAAATAAGGTTAGGAGTGAAACGTTAGAAAAAAGGAGTGGATTATAAGTAGAAACCCCTTTGGAAAAAATGAACACTGACAATACCAGCCATAACACTGTTACTTTCAGGGAAACATTTGGACAAAAAACAATTTTAACTTTTACATGTGCTGGAATTCTTTATGAAACTGTGTAAAAAATGAAAGGTGTCACTACATACAAAGGCTGTTTGTAATATTAGAAGATTCATCTATAAAGCTTCAGAACTAATGTCGATACAGGTATCAGTAATACTGCCATTCTGAACTTAAAATAATTTCCCAGCAGCTCAGTGATTGCTCTTTTACAGGAAATGTCTGAGAACGTCTGTGTGCTCTACTAGAGAATGAATATAACAGATGCCTCATGGCACCTGCATGCAGAATGCTTGCATACAATGATATCAAAGCATGGCTGCACTTCAAAAGATGAAAGGCAGAAATGTTTTCATTGCTGGGCAGAAAACAGATGCATGTTCATCATGTCGCAATGAGATCACCATCGGCCCTAGTAAGGACCACTAACTAGTTCATAGGTAGGTACTAGGCTATCTGCCCGAGGGCAATTACAAACCTAGCCAGAGTGTGTCGGCTTTCACCACCCCATTGATTAATTAACTGAGCCTCTGTCAAGCAGAGCCAATGAAGTGATCCCAGAGGTGTATTTTCTGTTACCCATCCACTTGTCAAGGCTTCTCTTGAAGAGTGTTAGTGAGGGGCTCTGCCTAATGTAGTTAGGAATTTTGTTCCAAAGCATGGTGAGTCTCTGTGACAGGAATCTATCCCTCCAGCATGTTCTATTTATTGTTGTGGCGAGGTTTAGCTCACTAGAACACTTAGCTCGCAGTGACTTGAATTTCTTTAGGTGGAGAATGTCCATCAATTCTGAGTTTGACATGGCTTTGTAAGTCAGGCAGAGATCACCTCTAAGTAAGCGATATGCCACTGAGTACAGCCGGAGTTTTTTCAGTCGAGCTGCATTGGACATATGTTTGAGGCCAGTAATCCTCTTGGTGAGGTGCTTTTGTGGTCTTTCAAGCTGTTGGAAGTGTCTTGTGAAGTACATCCCAAATGCGGCATTGTACTTTATGATGGGTCTGATGAGTGACGAGTAGAGGGGCACTATAACCTCTTTATTTCTAGATGCGAACCCCTTGGTAATTAGATGGGCCACATAGAAGGATTTCCTAACTACTTTGGCAATATGATTGTCAAAGGAGAGATAACTATCTACCTGGGTCCCCAGATCTCTTATTACCTCTTCTGTGTTAAGGGGGCTGCCACCTATGTGGTAATTCGTGGATGTTTTGTTTTTCCCAAATGCAATGACTATGCATTTTTTGGCATTTAGCTTGAGGCCATGACTTTGACACCAGGTGTCTGTCTCAGTAAGGCCTTTTTGAATGATGTCCGTGTCAGCCGGAGAGTCAATTATGGCTCCCAGTTTGCAGTCATCGGCGAACTTGGTTAGCCATAGTCCTCCTGTGTTTGCCTGTACATCTGAGAAATATATGCTGAACAATAGGGGTCCCAGAACCGAGCCTTGCAGGACACCACTTGTGACTCGTTTAGAGTCGGACCTGGAGCCCGCTATTCTTACTGTGTGAGTTCTGTCTGTAGTAGGGGTTTATGTTCAGGCTGGTGTGTTTTTCTATAATACCTGAGTGAGGAATGGTGTCGAACGCCTTGGCGAGATCAAGGTAGGCTGTGTGAACTACCTTTCCCCTTGTCTATGGCCTTGGTGACTGTCTCGAAGAAGTCAACCAGGTTTAGTAGGCATGATCTGCCCTTAACAAAGCCAAACTGGGTCGGGTCAAATGTTTGGAGGTTCCCAATGTCTTTGTTAATGAGTTCCATGATGATGCGCCCCATAGCCTTGCAGACCAGGCTAGTCAGGCTTATGGGGCGATAGTTACCAGGGTCAGTTGTGACCCCTCCTTTGTGGAGTGGAATAACCATTGCTGTGCGCCATTCTATGGGCACATAATCTGGACTGCTTTAGAACTTTTAGCATATTTATGATTCAGAAGGATATGCTAGAAGTCCTATAGCAGTCCAGATTAATGGTCCTTACCAGTGATGTTACCTTAATATGTAGCAACTTAAAAGAAGGCAGTAAATCCGCTGATGCTGAAGAAAGTGCCAGCAGGATACTGAGTTCCATGTGGAACAGTATCATCATCAGCAGAAAGGAAAGAATGACACCAATATATAGGATTAATGTTGAGATGTACGTGCAGGTCTCTATCCATTTCAAGATGCTTTGTCTCCATATGTTACGTATAGTTAATTAAATTATCTGGTAACTAAGTAGGAGTGATTTAATTACTTCAATTATCTAAAAACTGGGTAGGTTTTCTGGCCACATGTAGCTGGATATAAAGTGAATAAATATTTCTTCCTTGGTGTTTGTGGTTACAAGGAATAGTTTCCAAGCACTAGTGATTGATATAAGCACAGTATAATAATTAAGGAAAGCATAGCACAGCTACATGAAGATATATGTAAGGCAAATATCAAGTAGATTTTAAGAATTTTGCAAAAAGTGCAGAAAATAGTCAAATTTGGAGTGCCTAAAGGTTCTTGTCTGCCATAACATCAGTCACAGTCCGTGTGATGTGTGCATGATATATAATTAAGCATTATTTTAGGTAGAAAATGAATATTATGACACATACATACTTTTTCTTTCTAGTAGAACGTGAGAACATGTGTAACAAGTGAACTTTTATTAATATCTGAAGATACACAAAGCTAATCTTTTATCTTGTTGACATTTCTAAAAGGTTTCTAAAAGAATGCTTATCTTGTACTACTTTGTCTTGTGATTATTTGTTACTTAGTAAATGATCCATGAGGCAGTGTAGTTAATATTCAAGAATAATCTCTAACTGCATGCCATTTATTGTATAACCAAACACTGGTAATTTGTTGTGTAATTTCTGCTACTTAATGTAAAGTATTACTAGACTTGCTGTAAAAAAATGTGCTGCACACTGCAAGAAGCTTTAGCCATAGACTGCAGTTTCTGATAGAATATTTTCTAAACAATTTAAATTGGTTATTTCAAGCTGGTAAATTTTGTCATTTGTGGATTTCAAATGCTATTGTTTGGACTTTAAACATGTATTTGAAAGCTGTGTATTGAAAAAAGTGAAATAGTTGTAAGTAAATAAGGGTTTATGTATACTTTAATGCATACATATTTAAAAAACTAACAGAACAGAAAAGCTGTATCCTTCCTGTTCACCACATTTAGCAACTAGTCATCACACTTCTAGTTATCATAAGAAACTGTGTTCCAACCACGTAATATAACCTCGGATTATTCTTATTGCCAGCCAGCATTATCCTTGAGGATACATTTTCCATACTTCCACCACAGCATCCATTAAAAAATGATTTACTTCTTTTTCATTTTAACAAACTTTTTATAGCATGGCAGGCATGCCCTTCTTCCCATCTTTTCACTTTGTTCTAAATTCTGTCCCCATACTTTTCCAGTTCCAGCCTATCTGTTCTGTCATATCACACCTAATACTCTCCTTTAATGTAAACAAAGGAAACCTATTTAAACATTCTTCATCTGAACTTTCCCAAGCCCTGTATCATTTAGTTTACCTGCCTTTCTACCACTTTATTCATGTTTGTGTCCTTCACTTTATATGGTATTCATAGATGTTTTCAATCTTCCAAATAAACCCTTTAAAATGAATTATATAAAGGAAAAAAAAAACTCCTTCTGCCAAGAATTAACTTCATTTTCTATGCACCCCCACTATCTTGTTAGCCTAGAAATACTATTTTCCCTAAATATAGTTAAATCTCACTGTAATCCAAATAATCAAACATTTTATTCATGAGAAACCTCAAAATAAGCTTGTGGAACATCCCTTGGTTCTTTAAACCAAAAGCAAAACCATCTACTTCCTATGAATACTGTAAACTTCAACTTCTAGTTTTATTTTGTTTTTTCCATATTGTTATATCTCTCTGTGTGTAGCCTGATTCCATTACATAGTTCTACAGATCTCACATCTGAATTATCTGAAAAAAGGACATGTCACTCTCTACTTCCATATTAGTATCTGAAATATGTAGGTTGAATATTGATGGTTATTTCACCAGTCCTTGCAGAATACCCCCTACTGGACATTTCACATTTTGCTTTCGTTTTTTGAATCCTTCCTTTCAACAGCCCATCATGTGATAATTTCTTTGATACTTGCGCTTGTGAGTGTGCATGCACTTCTGAGTATATGTGTATCCTGTGATGGACTGGCATCCACTCCAGGATTGGTTTCCACCTTATTTCCTTTGCTAACAGGATAGATACCCTGCATTGGATGGACTGAGTATTGAAAATGGATGGCTGGATGTTATCTCCTTTGTTAAACAGCATTACAACCTTCATATCCTTTCATTCGTCAGATACTATTTCATATCTTAGTAGATCGTTCAGTTAATAATCAAGTTTTATTACTGTGGATATTACACTAATAAGATTACAATATATCATATTTAAAAGATGCAAACAGCAAAAACAAGTTTAAAATGTATAAATTAAATAATAATAAAGTAGACATGAAATAACAAAGGACAGAGTTCAAACTAGAAATAAACTCATTCAAGTAGGGTATTGCACTATACTTTACGAAAAAGACTCATTTTGAGGTACATTCAAAGATTTGGCTTAATAGCAGATTTCCAGAGCTGCCAGCAAGAAGAATCACATGGATCAGAGACTTAAAACAGGAATGGAATACAGATAATCAGACCTCAATTTGGGAATTCACAGTAACCCTAAGGCAGCTGAATAGAGGGTCCAATATGATAAACTGGATACAAGCAGCACTAATGGATCCAGGAATTTGCAAAGAGGGTGCAGAGTCTGGAAATTAGACCAGTATGGTAAAGTTCTCTGGAAGGTAAACCACTAGAGGACATTTTCCTACAGTAGGCCTGAAAACAAAGTTATTCATCTGAACATACTTCAGGTGTAACTAGTATAGTATAAATAAACACTATCCACCAAAGAGCCTGTACTTGACACGACAACCAAAACCAAACAGCAAAAGCAGCAATCAGAGGCAAACTAGAATCAAACTAGAATGAATGAATGACAAAATAATAGCGTAACCAGATTTAATTCACCGCTTTCGTCCAAAGACTTCATCAGAATAAAAAAGTATGAAAGAAAACAGTTTAAATACACTCAAATTAAAATGATTAATTAAACAATTAAATACTTAATTGCAAACAACTAATGCTGATACTTCAATTAAAAAAGGAGGTGACAACATCATTCCTTTTATGGAGATGCAACTTCCTGTGTTTCAAAAAGCATTTGATATTTACAGCTTCGTTTATACCTGGGTGTTTATCAGCTTTTAGTTTCATCTGCCATAAAGTTTCTCTTTGTAATATATCATTTTTAAAATCCCCTCCTCTCATGTCAGCCTGACATACTTCTAAAATAGAAAATAAGAATTTCTTAAAATTAGTGCAAACAATAGAATGCTTGTATAAAGCACTAGTTAATTCTTTCTTTTTTATGTCATAAAGATGTTCTTTAATACGAGTCTTAAGACATCTACTAGTCATTCCAACATAAAAAGCTGGACAAGAACTACATAAGCTGATGTATACTACACCTCTTGTGTCACAATTGACACAATTAGGTGCAGTCAAAATTCTGTTGTAAGATTCTATATTGATGTAAGGTCCCACAGAAATGTACCTACATATATTGCAGTGATAACAACACTGCATGCCTTTTTTGTTGGTAATCATGTTGTCATTGTAACTATTTTTGGACTCCAGAATTTTTTTCAAATTACGAGTATTTCTAGACACAAAAACAGGTTGATCACCAACAACCTTACATAAATCCAAGTTTCCTTTTATCACCGACCAATTTTTCCTAACTAAATTTTGTATATGTTTAACATCACTACTCATCTCAATAGAACAAATCAAGTTAGTATTGGGGTTACCCCTGTTGGTGGTGTTAATAGGAATAATATTGTCATTGCTTTCCAACTTGTTAGAATAATTAAGCAAAGCTGGATATTGCTTTGTTCGTCTGTTCCAAATGTCTTTACTGGTATTAACCAGTATTGATTTGTGATACCCTCTGTTCATAAAAAGAGAAACAATAAACTCAAATTCATCCATCAAATCAGTCTGTTTGGAGGTCATCCGACAAGCTCTGATGAACTGGCCCCTAGGGATATTTTTAATAATGTGCCTGGGATGGTTGCTGGAAAAATGTAGGTACCCATTTGTAAATGTCTCCTTTCGAAAAATACTACTATGGAATCGGTTGTCAATATCATCCCATTTTAAACAAACATCTAAAAAATTAACTTTGAGACCAACAACACCTTTCACAAATTTTAAATAACTTGAAAAGGTGTTAACCTCATTGACAAAGGCATCAACTGTTTCAAAATTACCATCAATAATAAAAAACAAATCATCTATAAACCTGCAGTAAAAAGAAATATTGTACTTCTGTTTGAGAAAAGGGATAAATTGGTGCTCCCACCATGCCATAACAATATTGGCATATGCCGGAGCAGCTGGGGAGCCCATGGCCACACCTCGCTTTTGTCTATAGTATGTTTTACCAAATAAGAAAAAATTATTGTCTAATATAAGTTCCAAAAAATTACATATAGTGGCAATGGCGTTGTTGGTAAGGCCAGTGTTGTTATAATGTAAGAAACTTCTAACTGCCTCAATTCCCTCGTGGTGAGGAATGCAGGTGTACAGTGATATTACATCTATTGTAAAAACAGTCTGTCTGTTAGGGTCAAAAGGATTTTCCAGAAAATATTTGTTCAATTTAATCAGAAAATCCCAGGAATCCCTAATAAATGAATCATGGTGGTGTAATATCGATCCAAATAGCAAATTTACAGACACTGCCAATAGTCACAAAGCATATCTAGAAGAATGTTTGTTTAGCCTGCCCAACAAAGCACTGTCACTAGTGCAGTAGGTACATATTTAAATAATTCTAAAAGCCACTATACTATATAGAATAACAAACACTCCCTCACACATAATACATTTGATTTAGAGTTAATTGCAATGAACCTAAGGAATCTTCCCTCTCAGCTTACCTATAAAAACTATAGATAGCTACTAAGTTAGTCATTATCACGGATTTATCTAGGTTACAGTTTATATTGCTTTCCCTATATATGTACTACATTATTGCATATTCCATATATGAAGATTTTATTCCTGGGTAAATTTGTTGGTAAAATACTATCCTTCTGTCATGTTTCAACACTAATACAGATGGTTTTACTTTTTTAATTTCTCCAAATCTTTTGGGTTTCTAATAACATGATGGGACTGGACCCCATTCCTAAATCAAAATATGATTAACATTCATGAAATTAATATTGTTTCAGTCTTTGATGTCAGCCAGAAGTGCTCTTCGCAGCATCCACAGTGTGCCCAGTAATGACTCCTCCTGCAATTCATATGGAGTTATATGTATTGGTAACATATCTAAATACAATTGTAGATTGTAGATTCTTTTTATAAGACCCATTGCTCCTACTACAATTGGAACTGTTTGGGTATCTTTCTTCCACATTGCTCTCATTTCTGCCTGCAAATCCTGATATTTTATGACATTGTGTCTCTCTATATGCAAGACACTGTAGTCACTGGGTGTAGCAATTTCAGTGATCAATGCTACTTTTGTCTTCTTTTCATGGACAACTATATCTGGTTTTCTCGCATCTGTCTTTTGAACTGTTGGTAATGGGTGATCCCGTGTGATGTAGACTTCATCATTTTCTGTGATGCTTTGTGGCTCAAGTTTCCAGTGTTTTTCAGCTACTTCAGTATTATAATGTTTGCACACTCCCCGGTGCAACAGTCTTGCCACATTATTATGCCTTTCAGTACACAGTCCTTCTGCCATTAGTATGTCACAACCAGCAACAAGTTGTGAAATTGTTTCTAATTCTGTTTTACAAAATCTACATTTGCTGTTTCTCCCACATGTTCAGTGGACTTTGTAAACCAACATGTACATAGTTCACTATCTTGGGCTGCCAATATTAACATTTCATCTTTTGGTTTGAATTCACCTCTCTTTAACCATTCCTGCATTCAATCCTGATCAACATAAGGTAGTTTTCTATACCTGCAGATATATTTATGCATTTTTCACATTTTTTGCCTTATGATCTGATCCTTCACCTTGTAGTCTTTCTTTTGTTTTTTGTTTTGTTTTTTTGGCACATTCAGATGCTGCCTGATTTTTATCTACTTCTGGTTTGATTTCCATTCCTGCTTGACTGCTTCTGCTTCTGCTAGACTAAGCAGGTAAGTCATCTTAGATTTATTCTCCTCATGTTTCAAAACTTTCACTATGTTTTGCTCTTGTGAGGTCATCATATGTATGCAGTCCCATGATTGCAGATCTATACATGTAATCAATTTCAAGGAGGTCCATACCTCCTTTGGAACAGAGAATATATAATCTTGGTATGCACTGATTTTTTTAATTATTTGATGAATATGGTTGATGAGTATCATTTGATGGTTTTACTATTATATGCTCCACAATGTCCTTAAAAATCTCTAGCACAGACTTAATTTCACCACTGTGCAGTACTGGTTTAAGTGCTTCAGTCTTCTAATATAAACCTCAGCCAAATCCATGTTATTTACCCTAGGCTTTAAAATACCTGATAGGTGATCCCTCATTCAAATAACATCTAATCTACCAAGGTAGGTTTGAGGATGCATGCCTTCTCAAGTTACATAGTGCTGGAACAATTTTCTGTTTATTTTAAGAGCATTTCAAGAAGTCATGCATTTAAATATGCAATAAAGGACCATTTTTCAGGGAGCAGTGAGTCAAGGCAGGGAATGCAGTTTTCATGAAATTGTGGTGTAACCTGAATTTGAAGGATTATGTGCCTGTAATCTAAATGAATTCAAAATGTGCTTCTCAGTACTATTGTTTCTGTTTATTCCAGTTTTAGTATGTTATTATTCATTTATACACATACACATATACATATATTAAAAATATATAAATATATAATCCAAATATCTGCTATTAGTAATAGTATAAATATCACCACAGGTCTTCTCTGAAAAGAGGCAACTAAACTGGTTTGACTAAATCAGTTAAAAAAGGATAAATGAATGAATGAATAAAATAATTTGTAGATTATGAACTGTATCAGCTCAGCTATCTGATTTTGCATTACTTCTGTATACACACCATCAACTGCCCTGTTTTTCCTTTAATTTTAACAATACATAAAAAATAATAATACCATGGACACAGGTGGTACAGATGTGTAACATATAAAATCCTTTCTTTTCTCTCAATGATCCTACATATGGGTGCCATTCTAAAATATGTTGCGGAAGGAAAAATTGGAGCATGTTTTGTCCTTAAATAGTCCACTTTCATAGGCATATTTGCTTTTTGTATAGTTTCTTTAGGAACTTGTCCTAACAGAATTCAGAAATATAACTTAATAAGGTATAGTGACCCGAATTTTGTCCTTTTTCTACATCGGCTCATTATCCTCTAGGATGCCTTACATATAGGACTGCAATTTGCATCTTTTTCAAATATGTAATAATCAAGAACAAGTGAAAATTACTGAAGAATTAACAGCTAAAATTATAATAAAAAGAAGAGCTCAGAGATGATGAGTCAGCCTTTACCTGGTGCCTAAAGGAGATTTCTGAATTAAGCAAGTGGCCTTTATCTGGTAGCAGTAACAGTCACCAACACATCTGCTTGAAAACCATGTCACTGCAGGTGCAGACAATATAATTCCCCGTGTCTGATCCCTAATGGTCTCGTGTGTGGTACCCACAGAGGAATGACCCCCCCCCCCCCCAGTAGCCCAGTGGTCCTTTAATGCATATTTAAATGCATGACTTCTTAAAATGCCCTTAAAGTTAACAGAAAATTGTTCCAGCTTTATGTAACCTGAGAAGACTTGCATTTCCAAACCTATATATAGAAGGGTATGTCACATACCATCTGCAGAGGCCTGGTGGAATTCCAGGCACACTGTGAGAAAATAAACAGAACAAGAAATGAAGCTAATCCCTGCATCTGTATATGGCCAATATACAGTACCCATTAGTAAATGCCATATTCTAGAACACAGCCCACTCTGGCCTATACTGGTTACATTGTTGCATGTTTATAAATAATGATCACCAGCAACACTTGCCGCTCACTGAAAAAACAATTACCAAGGATTCCAAAGAACTGCTATTAAAATTATACTAATTCCCTCCTTACATCAGTCCTACCCAGTAAATGGCAACTCACCCCAATAAATATTAAAATGCATATACTTGCCTGAATAAAGCCTGACTTTGTACACATGCACCCCCAGGACATATGCTGCTCTACCCAGCCCTATATTGTGAGTGACATGTACCTGGAGTGCCAATGCTGTGAGTGCTAAGTTCTGCATATGCACCTGGCTAGCTCCCAAATGCTACTCATGGATCAAAGTCTCATCCAATGTTCTGGTAACAATGAAATAGACACATCTGATGAAAATATTTAACTCCAGCATGGCAGCACTCAAACTGTCTGTAAACCCTTCTTTACTGATGATGGTCTCATGGTCAGTTGCTGACAGATGCAAATCTGTGTGATCCTTGGTGTTCATGGCAGAATGTTTGTACAAAGTGGGTACAGCAATGGCATGCCCATCATTTTTGATACCACATGTATCAAGTTCCATTTGCATACCCCCCTACTTCTTCTTCCTCATCCTCATAATCCCTTGACTCAAATCTGATCAAGATGTTATCTCTACTCACAGTTCTGAAAGGCTCTTAATTATCCAACCTGTGTCCTTCAACATGATGTTGGCTATACTAGTCACCACAGATGTGCCACGTAAATGCAAGGATAAATAAAACATAGACTTCAGAGCAGGGGCGTGTCACATTGATCACCACTCTGTACAGATGCTTTATATTACCACGTACAATGTTGGTACACACATATTTTGGTACTGCTGCCATACATTACACATATGCCATCAGTTTTCTCAACTGCTGCTTGGATGGGTGGGTCTTGTGGCTACCACGCGCATCAAGTTCCAGTTGCATACCGCCCTACTACTTCTTCTTTCTCGTCCTCATAATCTCTTGATTCAAACCTGATCAAGAGGTCTATTTCTACTCACAGTTCTGAAAGGCTCTTAGTTATCCAACCCGTGTTCTTGAACATGATATTGGCTATACTAGTCACCACAGATGTGCCATGTAAATGCAAGGATAAATAAAAAATAGACTTCAAAAGAGGGGCATGTCCCATTGATCACCACTCTGTACAGTTGCTTTATATTACCACATACAATGTTGGCACACACATATTTTGGTACCGCTGCCATACACTACCAGTATGGCATCAGTTTACTCAACTGCTGATGTTTGGATGGGTAGGTCTTATAGCCCTGGAATAGGCCACTTGACAGGAATCCCAGATGTTCCAAGAGCTGCAAATATATTGTGAGTGACATGTACCTGGAGTGCCAATGCTGTGAGTGCTAAGTTCTGCATATGCACCTGGCTAGCTCCCAAATGCTACTCATGGATCAAAGTCTCATCCAATGTTCTGGTAAATGGCTGGTTATCAGGCATCACTGGATTCCATAATGTGGAAAGTGATGCTAACCCTTCTTTCAGAAACACACAGCTATTGCTTTGGTTAACACATGCAATGTACTCCTGCCTTCTGGAGTTCCTGCAGCACACACACTTCATACATCCGGCTATGGTCTCTAGATCTTACTGCACCCATTAGTCATTGTGTGATGCATGGGGTCAACCCTAATTAAATCCATCAACATTGACTATGCTCAGTCATATGTGAACCTTGTCCATCTTCCAAGTCATATATGTCTTTGCAGCAAATAATACAACTGTTTTGCAGCACTTCTTTACTTTTCTCCTACTCCTTCAGAATAAATACTTCACACAGCACATAAAATGAGCTAAGTTATCCTCCTATTCCAGATTTAACTTTAAATAAAAGTGTCATGTGAAAAGAAAAGACAAAGCATAAAGCAGACAACCAGCAACAACATGACATCCCTATTGTGGTCTTAGAAACCACTGCAAGAATCAGCAAAGCAAAATGTATCTGTATCAAACTAAACTAATTAACCTATTTGACTACCCATCACTTTTATGGAGAAAATGAAATATACTGACTAACAAATCATGTTGAACAATAATATAAAAGTCAGTCACAAAAGTCCATTGTAACAATCCAAAATGAAAGTGCCAACCTGCCATTGTCCCATTTTACAAACCAAGGTACTGTTCCTCACTCTCCTGAGAGAGTGCAGCACGTAAACAATGCAAGCCCACACACACGTGCGCACTCACAGACACACACACACACACACACACACACACACACACACACACACACACACACACACACACACACACACACACCAATGCCCACAAACATATATAGATGTATGAAGTACCTGTCAAGTGTGTTACCAGGCAGATTTTTCACCTACAAACCAATATGCCACCGAACTTCTACAAGAATTTACATTCAAACTGTTTTTCACTCCTTTTCAATAATCTCTTCAGTATTATCTAAGCAGATTTTTCCTTCTTAAAGTAGATTATTTAGTCTTCTACTCAAAAAGTAAAAGCTGCAATTCAGAATATCACACACACTAACACACAAACACTTTACACATATATCTAAAATGCATCTATATCACATAATCGAAGTCTTAAAACATCGAATCTGATATGGTCAAGACCATATCATTGATGTTTTAAAACTGTGAATATGTAAAAAAAAACAAAAAAAAAACTTACCTAAACGTTTCAAGCAGGGGGGCAAGCCCTCCTGCACCCACCACACCCCCCACTACTTAAATATACCAACTCCGAGATCGCACTACAGTGCAGTAAAGGGAAATCTTCCCTTAAGGAAATTTCCGTTAAAACGTTCGATGTTTCAAAACTTCAATGATATAGTGCCGACCATATCAGTTTCGAAGTTTTGAAACTTCGACAACTCAATATAGACCCGCCAAAATCACTATTAAAGTGATTAAAACTATTACCATCACAAAAACTAAATTCATGCTACTAAGGACTCACAAAAAGCTAGCATTCACAAAACTCAATAGCTACACACATCTCCTACTGAAAATTGCCCTGAATGTTCAAGAGAAATGCTTGGGAGTTTTAGAATGACCCTATATTGTCTGTCAGCATCAGCATACAATGCAGAATATGTAAATGTCAAACACTTGCCGCTCACTGAAAAAACAATTACCAAGGATTCCAAAGAACTGCTATTAAAATTATACTAATTCCCTCATTACATCAGTCCTACCCAGTAAATGGCAACTCACCCCAATAAATATTAAAATGCATATACTTGCCTGAATAAAGCCTGACTTTGTACACATGCACCCCCAGGACATATGCTGCTCTACCCAGCCCTTCAATAATCATATACTTTTCCCATAAAATTCAAAACCAACTTCGCAGCAGCAACATTTATTTGTAAGTTAATACATCAGCAGCAACATTTATTTGTAAGTTAATACATCAAAGTCCCTGTCCAAATCCTGATGAGCTATTAAAAACAAAACATCACAGTGCAACACGTTGGTTATCAGCATTCTCCCAAGCTATTCTAACAATGCCAGAATATCACCAAAACATGTCCCTGGCCATTGGCACTCTCCCAAGCTACTCTATCCATGCCAAAACATCACCAAAACAGCATCTCCAAGGCTTTTAACATCAAAGTCACACAGCTATGGATAATACTTATTCTTTCAGCTCTACATCAGCCAAACTTATAAAACATCACTTATGCACTAAAATACTTGCAGTTAGTTATTGGTCTGTACAGTCAAAACCTCAAAATGACACAGATTTGTGGGGTCTTCCAAACAGAAATACAGCCTAGTTCCTAAAATTGTCAGATGATATATAGCAGCAGCATCAAGATATGCACTATGCTATCTGAACGATAAATTATTTATGGGGAAATATTAATACAACAGACATGCTGCATGCCACACAACAGTTTAATTGCTGCCAACAGTTCATCTTAAATGTCTACTTTAAAATTCAGACAATGATTAAGTGTCAATCACCAACAATAAAATGTCTCATAATTTTATTTAGCTGAAGACCTTTATGCATGAATGAGCAATGAGACCACTGCAAGTCAGACATTTTCTGAGCTGCACCACCCATTATTGTGAATTGTTGTTGACTGGTCTAGACTGTGTACATGTCTCTCCTGAGAGAATGCAGCAGTTAAACTCAACACAAGCTCACACACACACACAAACAAGCTCACACAGACACCAACACCCACAAACATATACAGATGTAAGAGGGGTGTGTGTGTGTGTGTGTGTGTGTGTGTGTGTGTGTGTGTGTGTGTGTGTGTGTGTGTGTGTGTGTGTGTGTGTGTGTGTATGTATGTCTCTACAAGACTGTGTGCATTATTATGTGTATGTCTGTATATGTATCTGTGTGTTTGTATGTGTATGTCTGTGTAAGTATCAGTGTATTTGTACGTGGATGTCTGTGTATGCATCTCTGTGTTTGTATGCTTATGTCTGTGTATGTTTCTGTGTCTGTATGTGTATGTCTGTGTATGTTTCTGTGTCTGTATGCATATGTCTGTGTATGTATCTGTGTCTGTATGTGTATGTCTGTGTATGTCTGTGTATGTTTCTACATGTGTTATATGCCAGCACTGGCATACAGTTATATAGATATCCTCCTTCCCCTCCCTTCCTCTACCTGTATGAGCAGGTAATGCATTAGACAGGCATACAATGTGCCAGTATACATTCCTGTGACACACTGTCAGAACCACCGCAATAACAGAGCCCTTCAAATGCTGGCTACACTTGATTCAGGACTATGTACTGTCATCTCACCATGCTCCCATTGCTTGGGAGGTGCCAATAATACTGCATTCCAGGATACATAGGCTGTGATGCTGTGTGCCCTAATCACAATATATAACTAGTCTCAAGTCAAAGCTTCTGCTCATCAGCTTCTTTATCCAGAGCAGATCGCTTTTCAACTGTTCCACCCCCATATACTTAGGAACAGAGTACTGACTGAAAATATTAGTGTACAAATGACATGAACTGCACATTGATCATGTATGACAGACACATGACTGAGCTTATGAACTACATGTCTTTCAGTTCAGTGGTCAAGATGGTCCGCTTTGCATCTCTAGCTGTATGTTTTCAGATACTCAGTAGTATAGCCTATGGCATATGGCACCCCTACAGCCTTGCCAGTATAACTCAACAGTATATTCTTCACAAGCATTTCCTTTATGAATGCGGGACACATTTCCTATTTGTGCATATCCTTTTATTTTCCTTCATTCTAGCTGTGAGTGTTTGAAAGCCCACTCAGAATTCCAGAGTCACATCCTAATTTCACATATCTATGCTTTATTTGAAACTAGACTTATAAGTGCTGAATTGGTTCTTTAAGCTCCAGTGCCTTCATTTCCTGTTGGTTTGGCCACTCAGGATATAAAATTTTGTCACCTTTGTTTTGCTTAAATACCCAGTTATCTACTCTCCTCGCCCTAATGGCTGCTTTCATTATTTGGTTTTGCACTATGTTTGAAATCCCTCCAGTCTGTTGTTAGTCAGCTAAATGCCATAATATAATGGCATTCTCCTTATTTGATCATCATCCACATCAATTAACTAGCCTTACCTTTCATCAGTAGAATTAAATATAGCAGGATCTCGGCAAAAATGCAGTATATGATGGTTCTGCTTATTCATCCACTTTTAGAGTAAAATCATCTATAATAACAATGCCCTTATTGTTTCACTCACTTCTACCACACCCATAATGAACTGTGGAACTGTACCACCTCTGTCCACATTCCTCCCTGTTTCTCCTTAAATACTTTAACTTATTGTATTTTATCATATAAATGCCTTGTTTTGCTATTTAATTGTCTTTGTTCCATCAGTCTGAATTTATGCGATTTATGCAGTGTAGATTCAACTTTATGTCATTAGAAATATCTTAAAAATATCTTAAAATGAGACATTTTTATCTCCAAATTTCCAACAATGTGCAGAATTACCTTACAATTACCATGACTTGATTAACAGATGTGTCTTCATTCTCCCACTGTGTACTGTTGTGAACTTGCAGCCTTCCCTTTTTATGGTGTCATCTCACAGCAAGACGTTGTCCCATTCAATTCTCAGCTAGAGCGTCTTCTGTGTGGAGGCATGCGTGAATGGGCGTGCCTTCGTTGAAGGTTGTGCATCCTCAGCAAGTAAAAATCCACAACCAAACATTAGCAGACCAGAGTTCCACAGTGGCGACCCCTAACCGGGATAAGCCGAAAGGCACACACACACTTCTGTTAGCAATGTATTCCTGCAACTCTTGGTTCAACAACTTTTTCCCAACTTTACTTAGAAAAAGCTTATCTGTTTTATAAAGAATAAAATATTCCCTTATACAACCCAGGTAAGTGCGGTTCCAAATATTGACATAACTATTTATCCTGTAAACAAAGGTAATCTAAAATGCTCGAGTCAGGTATGGCATCCCACCAGTGACCCAGATGGTGAAACAAGTAACAGAATACAAGGATTAGTCCAGATAAAATCACTTTAGCTAGCAGATCTCTCTCTCTCTCTCTCTCTCTCTCTGATGCCCTCTAGCCTTTTGTCTTTTTATTTTTATCCATGAAATTCCTTGGCTTATCATACACCACAGATGGATCAATGCCCAATTATATTTCTTCAACAACATATTTTGTCATGTTAAACATCCAGCAACCTTGTTTTCTGCTTTCTGAGTCTCTAATGATTTTCTTCTTCTTATAATCCCACATAGTTTTTTTCATGCATTTTCCTACTTTCTCAATATTATCTTTACTTCCAAAGTCTCCATTGCTACATCCATTGTTAATAAATGACACAACCGCATATCTCAGTACATTTTAACTGCTGTGCATATATTTCACACAATAATATCTTTAGGGTGCCAGGCTAGTTTCTGATACACTTGTGATGGACACACTCATTTGCAATCACTAATGTGTAAAAATCAGGTTTAAGAAAGTTGTCTAAAGATGGACAGCAAATATGAATTCAACATATTCAGCACATTTTTAGACTTCTTTCATGACAGATGGAAACAAAAATAAAAAAAAATCAGATTAAATATTTCAGCTTCATGAACCCTGCCATAAAATATGATGATAAATGACTGGTGCCAGAAATATGGCCTTAAGCTGAATACAAAAAAATGCATCATCATCCCCTTTGGGGAGAGAGACGTCCCCACAAATTATCACATTAACAACGTTCTAAGCTTGCAGTCAGTTATGAGGGATTTGCACATCCATATTGATAGCCTGACTTTTGACCACCATGTTGCTTCCATTGTACGGAAAGCTTTCTACATGGCCCATCTCATACGTAAGGCTATCTCATCCAGGGAGAAGGAGGTCATAGCATCCCTGTATTCTTCCCTTATACGGTCCATTATTGAGTACAGTGCCCCATTCAGCATGTACCTCGCAAAGCACATGCATCAGCTGGAGAGACCACAGAGGTTCCTCACCAGGAGAATCCAGGGCCTCAAAAATCTACCATACACAGATAGGCTAAAAGCCCTATGCCTCTTCTCTGTTTCATACAGACTCCTCAGAGGTGACCTCTGTCTGGCATACAAGGCATTCTCAGACCCCGCCTTGATGGGACTGCTGCATATCCGCAAGTCAAGCTCCACTCGAGTAACCCACACATGCGGCCTCAACCTAGTCTGTGTCATCAATAGGACTTGCTGGTGGGACAGATTTGTGTCCCGGAGACTCCCCCATCTATGGAATAAACTCCCTGTCCACATCAAGTAGAGTACCTCTTTAACCCTTTTTAAGCACAATCTGGATAACTGGATGGGAAATAGAAAATACATCCTTGGGATTCCACCCATGTCCCTGCTGGACAGGGGCATCGGGTGCTGATTTGTCTATACATGGGCTAAACTCTTGGCTAGGCTTATAAGGGCCTCAGAGCCAACAGCCTAATAACTTCCTATGATCCTATGCAAATGAAAAGTGTCTCCATCACTGAAATTAAAATATCAAAATCAGAAAACTGTAAAAACAAACAAAAAAACACTCCAAAATATATATTTTTTATCTGTACAACCAAATGTGTATTGTATTAGTCATACAGTAATGATTTCTAATTTTAATACTGACTCACTCCACTTCATAGATTTGTACTTTTGTGCTATGACTCCACTCACCTTAATAAAAGTCACTTCCTTAACCATACTTATTCTTCAGAAATGCCTCAAACTTTCCATTCTTGACTGCTGTTTTGTCACATGCCCTGGAAGTATATATTTGGATCCTTTACTTTCATAGCATTTGTATTAGTTTGTGGTCACAATAATGCCTTTTTCCCCTCTCTTAAACATGCAAGGCTGGTTAAACAGCATTACTAAATTATACCTAAAATATTGTGCTTTGTGACAAGGTGTTTCTTGTGAGTTATGACATGAGCAGATGAAAAATGACAGCAATACACAATGGTATAATGTGAGTAATTCATGTTTTACTTATAGAGGGTGGTTTTGTTTGGTCATGAGGGCAGACCTTGAGCGATCACACAGCAGTCCCATCTATGGATAAATATATAAATTGCCTGCATATGCTATGGTATATTGCTGTCGCACAATAATCATCATCATCAAACCCCTTTTGGCCCATTTTCTACATGGGGTCAGGGCGTTGTATCAACTCTTACCATCTGTCTCGACTGAATGCCACTTTCTTACCTTTTTCAACAGTCATACCTGGCTAGTCAAAGGTTTTCACTCTCACAAATCATCCATCGACCCGTAGCTTTGTCGGATTCCCTCATTTCCTCTTGCCTTTTTCCACTCTCCAAAATCTTCTTCACCAAATAATTTTTATCTTCCCTGCATATATGCCTGAATCACTGTAATCTGTTCTTTTTGAGCTTCTATGCAAGTGGAGTTATTCTGGCTTCTTATCTGGTGTCCTCATTTCTTTGACCATCTCGCAGTGTACATCCTACTATCCATCTCAGGCACTTCATCTCCATCACCTCTAGCTTCCTTAACTGCTCTGCCTTCACTGCTCAGGTTCTGTACCACAGTAGTACTGGTCACACCAATGTTTTGTACAATTTACTTTTCAGTTTATTTAGCATTCTTCTGTTATACACTGCCTCTAACACTCTGTGCCTATTGTATGCAGCTCTCTGGTTCTAGCGTTGATCCCCATTCAGACTTCCTTTCTGCTAAATCACCCCTCCAGAATACTTGAAGCTGTTAACCTGTTCCACTGTTTTGCCTTCTATCTCAATTTTCAACTTTTTCTGGTTCCCCCATTTGCTGCAGTGACAGCAGTTTTGTCTGTACTGGGTTTCATCCTGTGTGCTTTCAGATTGTATTCCACCCCCCCCCCCCCATGTCATCATGCTCAGGTATAACTGATGCCTAACAATATGCAGCTACAGGTTAAAATATAGTATTGGCAGCTAGTGCACAGGATTAAAGCTATAAACTGTTAATGAGCTGCTATCTGTAATCCATAATTTGATTCACTCAGCCTTCATTGTCTATTGTGTGACTCTGTGCAGGCCACTTAACCAGACAGCGCTTTCTGGCATTTGGGAAATTGGGCTAGAGGCTGCTTTATGGTCTGCAGGACATAATGCTTAATAACTTCCTATGAGTAAATAAGAAATGCCTTTATGATCAAGGAGTCAGTCTGAATTAACACTGTCAGTACAACACCCCTTTTGGAATGTACCTCACAAGACATCTGCAGCAGCTGGAAAGGCCACAGAAGTACCTCACAAAGAGGATTACTGGCTTCAAACAGATGCCCTATACTGATTGTCTAAAAAAACTCCAGCTTTACTCTGTAGCATATCGCCTACTCCGAGGTAATCTCTGCCTAACATATAAATCTATGTTAAACCCAGAGCTGTTGGACATGCTACACCTTAAGAAATCACAATCCCTCCGAGCTATACGCTCTAGGGACCTAAACCTTGTCACCACAATAAACAGGACATGCTGGATGGATAGAGTCCTGGCCTACAGACTTCCCATACTCTGGAACAAGCTACCCATCTATGTCAAGCAAAGTTCCTCATTAGCAGTCTTCAAGAAAAATCTTGATAAATGGATGGGAAATAGGAAATACACCCCAGGGATCACTTCGATGGCTCTGCTCAACAGGGGCACAGGAAAATAATTTTCTTGGGTGGCGTAAGCCAGGGAAACTTGTTGGCTAGACTTACTTAGGCCCTTGCGCCGATAGCCTAGTACCTACCTATCAACCATTGAACTCTGCAGAACTAATTCATATTAGGGTGACAGTTAAGTGCTAGAATTAATTGTATATTCTTTTTGGTCCTTTCTTTATAATGGAATAGATGGTCTCTTGTTATCTGCATATAAGTTCTGTCCTCTCAAAGTTTTGCGCTACATCACCCTGTGTGATAAATAATCAATATAACTAAATACATATCCTTTAGAGTAGTATTTTAACAGATAACAATGAAAAAAAAACTGACCATGCATAACCTATTTAAATGGATAGGTTTTTCCATGCAAGCATGCTTGTCTGCTCATTGGATTCATCTAAATTCATGTATCTGATGCTGGTCTTTTCATTCTTCCACAACCCATGGATTTAGAACTGACACTCAGATCCAACTTGGCCGCATACTCCAGACTTTGGATCCAGCTCTCGAGCTCCCCCCTCTACCCATAATGGCCCATTCCATTCCCATTATCTCAGATCTTGTTTGCCACCATTGTGAACAGATGCAGGTTCCTCTCTTAAGCTTTAGTAGTAATATTTTCATGACTTAATTCAACATTTTTGATCTTCTCAAAACTTTATCTATACCTTTAACTACCTATCCTCTCTCTTAGTTATTTTGCAGGATGTTAGGACCTTTTTGGATAATTTCCTCTTCTGGTGTTCATAATGGTTATTTGCATATATCCCATGTGTCTCTGAGTCAAGAGGTTTGAGAAGTCACTCATTGGAAGTTCCAGCTTGGCTGGAGTTTTCATTTAGTTTTTACTGACTGATTTTTCTGTGTGACCTTCTCACTCATTTTTTTAGTCTTTCTACTGTTTTGGCGAATAGTAAATCCTTATTACCATTGCTGATATTTTTCTTGCTTACCCTTTCACTGATGGGTATCTCTTTAGATTACCATTGCCAGTAATTAAAATCTTTTGCTAAATTTTCTCTATTCAGAAAAAAAATTTTTACTTATATTGTTTTTCCTCTGTTTAGTTGTTTTACCATGTCAGATAAACCAATGGGGTTTAAAAAATGCACTTCTTGTGAGCATAAAATCCCAAATTCATATGCCCACAAGGTGTGTGTGTGTACTGTCTTGGAGGCCGGCACTTGGACACTGCTTGTACCATATGTTCCACCTTCAATCCAAGTGGCTTGGCAGATAAATGAAACGAGTTGATTTTGAAGGGTCTCCTCCCTGCTGCATCTTCTTCTGGGGCTCAAACCTCCTACAAAGCTAGCAAGTCTGCTCCATTGGAGTACAGAAAAAGATTCCCACTGGTCTTCATCAAAGCCGTCGTACAAGAGCAGAAAAATTTCAGATCCAAAGACCCAATCCTTGGATCCAAGACCCTCGGATCCAAAGGCTTCCACTCCTATCATTATTTCAATAAGCCCTACAGCACCACCCCTGGATCATAGGTCATTGGATCCAAAGCCTGGTACTTCTCTAGCAGCCTTACTATGGAATATGTCATGAAGCCCGTATCACCCTCTCTGCACTCTCCATTGCTTCAAACTCCAAAGAAACATTCCAGGCCACCATCCACTACTTCCTCTAGGTCCTCCAGAAGTTTAGCCGAAGTGAATGTGGATAGAATGATGTGAAAATTTCTCAGAATTCAGATCCAGATCGGGGTTTTACCAACTCCATCCCCTATCGAATCTGTGAGTCTTCCTATGATGTCCACAACTATTGTGTCTCCTTCTCCGATCCATCCAGTGGTTTTGGAGTCCCAGGATCTGAAATACCTGAGAGGTCTGGCATCAAATCTGAAGAAAATATCTTCTTCAACTCCAACTATATCCCTGAATTTTTCTGCTTCAATACCCTCAAATTGGGACAGGTTCCAGAGCCAAAGTGTTGATGTCAGATCTGAGGCACCAGGATCAACTCCGATGTTGTTGGATCCATCCTTCCCCCTCAGAGCCTCAGCTCTGGACAGCTTGGGTCTGGTTCCATCATTGAGGCATGGATCTGAGAGTGGTCAAGACCTACCTTTGCTGGGAGTTTTGGCTTCAACAAGGTTGACTGAAGCTTCTCCAGGTCCATCGTCCTTTGAGATTGTGTAAAAGGGCCTTTTATCTCTCTCCAGAGAACCACCTTCTCAGTTTTCAGATCTGTCTCCCTTCCACTCGTTGGTTCTGAGCTCTGAGTCAGTCAGACCTACTCTACAAGGACAGCCAGTTCCAATAAGTGTCAAATCGGTTCCGATAAAGGAACTTCCCCTGTTTTTCGACTCCTCCCCTGAACACCCAACAAAGGAGGTACATGGAAAGACAACATGCGAAAGAAGATATGTTGACGCCCTGATGGAGCCACTCAAGGAGGATACTGATTTTGATGAAGGAGAAGGGTGTCCCAGATCACCACCAGATGACATCTCCTTCTGAGACATTTTAGAGATCCTCAAACAAAAATGTGGCTGGTCTTTCCAAACCCCCTCTCCAGAAAAAAACAGTATTTTTGTAAGCTTTTGGTTCTGGTCTGTCTACATCTTGAGCCCCCCCCCAAATCCGGCAAATGAACCTATTGATTTGGTCTTTCACTGAGCTTGGAAAGAACCAGACATTGTCGAACCTATCCTGAAGAGACCTGACAAGTTCTTAGCCCCAACGAAAGACAAACCCCACTGGAGCAAAGGAGTCCTAGCTGATGCTATGGTGTTGATGGCAGCCACCAGGAAAGATCTGGTGGAGCAGAGCTCTTCTGTTCATCCACCAAACAGGGAGTCTAAGGCATTGGGCAATTTCAGAAAGTGAGTCTTTGCTTTGGCAACCTTTGTACTGAGGTCTCTTAATTACCTGGGACACTTCACAAGGCTTCAGAGAGATTTGACCAAAGAGCTTTCAAATTCTCTCTCAGATTCTATGTCTGCAGAGGACTTCAAAAGAACGTCCTTGCAGCTGGCTACTCTTCTGTCCATCTCAAACACTTCAGTGAGGATGATCTCTCACACAGCTGAAGGCACGTCACGAGCATCTGGTTCGGGCATTGCACTTAGCAGACATGCCTGGATGCAGCTCTATGACTTTGTGGAGCTCTTTAAGATACCTTTAATCAACCCCCCATTCAATGGAATATCCTTATTTGTGCTGTTGTAAAAGAGATGCTTACCCACAGTGAACAAGTTGGAAAGACCCTGTCTGCCTTGGGAATCAAGTTCTTTACCCCTCAACAGACCATTTCCAGGAATCAGAGAGGTGGAAGAAATTGATTCTGAAAATCTCAGAGACCTTTCCAAGACCCACATTGGGACTACTCCTACAGAGGCAGAGGAGGAAATTCTAATGGGAGACATTGCCCTAGAGGCAGAGAAGGTCCACAGAACCAGGGATTTATTTCTGGACAGATCTTTCCAACACTCTTGAAGTGCTGTCCAACTGTTCCACTCTGGAGGCAGTCAGAGGATGATTATTCCTGCACCCAGAAGCTTAGGCAAATATAACAAACGATACATGGGTGCTAAAAATCATATCCAGAGGTTATTTCATTCCATTTTTCCAAACCCCTCTTCACAAACAGAAAAAAACTTCCCAACATTGCACCGGTCAGAGGAAGGGTGCAGCACAAGAAATTCAAAAGCTGCTAGAAAAAAAAAAAGCGTCATCCAAGAGGTTCCATCAGACCAAACATGATTTAGAATTTATTCATGCTTCTTTTTAGTGCCCAAGAAAACAGGGGACCTCAGACCAAGCTTGGATCTAAGCAATTTGAATCAGTATGTGAAGAAGTCAAAGTTCAGAATAGTACGGTACAGTCCAGCCTCCTTTTTCTTCACAAAGATGATTGGATGTGCTCAATAGATCTTCAGGATGTGTACCATCACATCAAAATAGACAGGTGCTCCAGAAGACATTTACACTTTGGCTGGGAGCCAGTCACTAGCAAGTCATAGCTCTGCCCTTTGGACTCATCACTGACCCCAGGATGTTTACCAAATGTATGATAGTGGTGGCTGCTCATCTGAGACTCAAAGGATTATGAGTGTTTCCATATCTGGATGACTGGCTCCTAACCACCCCCTCCAAGCATCTTCTCCCACATTCCACAGACTATTTGCTCCAGAATTTGCCAGTCATCAGGGATAATAATAAATTATGCCAAGTCAAACCTGATACCAGTCCAGAGCCTGTAGTTCATTGGTACAGTTCTGGATACAAAAACACAAATAGCTTTACTACCACTGTATCACATATCCATCATCAAAAATCAGGTTCATCTACTTATTTCCCATCCACATGGCAGCAGCCATTGTACTACTTCCCTTGGCATGTTTCTTTATGCATGTCCTTCAATGGACTCTAGCTGTTCAGTGGTCCATTCTACATCAACCCCTATCCTTTCCAGTCAAGCTAATGTCAACTTGCAAATGACGCATTCAATGGTGGTTTCAGAAGGATGACATTCATCTAGATCATCCTTTTGTTTTGACAACTCCATTGGCCACAGTGAGCATGGATGCTTCCCAACTGGGAGGGGGGCATTTCCTGGGAAGGACGGTCCAAGCCATGTGGTCCCCCCAAAAGACCAATCGGCATATCAACATAGTATAGATGAGAGCAGTCCTACTTGCATTGCAGGCTTTTCAAGATGGTCTCCCTCTGGGGACTATTGCAATTCAACCCGACAACATGTCTGTGGTCTGGTACATCAACAAACAAGGAGGAAGTTGATCTTATCCCCTCTGCAGAGAGGCCATGACAGTGTGGTAATGATGAGCTCATCAGACCACTTTCTAGTTGTAATGCACATCCCAGGGGAAAACCAATATGTTAGCGGACAAACTAAGCAGATCCATCTTGATGCCTCATGAGAGGTATCTCAACCAATCTGTGACAGAAAGATCTTCTGTCACTGGGGCCAGGCTTGCTGTGATTTTTTTGCATCTCCCCACAACAACAAGTGCAGTGGGTGCATTGCTCTAATCCTCCCTCAGAAGAAGTCACCGAGGGATGCTCTAGTCCACACTTGCCCCCTGGTATCCTTTTTGCTTATCCTCCTCTTCCCTTGATACCCTAATTTCTGCAGAAAAGCAAGTTGGCTGAAGAGCTTAGTCATTGTTGTTGGCCCCTTCTGGCCTCGACAGGTATGGTTCCCCTTCCTATGGTCTCATTTTCATTATCCTCCATGGATACTGGCATAATCACTGGATCTCCTCTCTCTCACCCATCAGGTATCCAACATCTCTATATCCAGGCCTTTAAACTAACTGCATGGTTTCTCCACTTCTAATAATGCTTAGACAGCCCAGGCTTTCTTCTCCCATATGTACCATTATCTTGACTTTGCAAAAAAGAGTCTACTGCAAAAGTTTATAAGAGCAAGTGGAAAACATTCTCCCTTTGGGTGTTAAACAATGAGCTTGATCCTTTATCTGCTCCAGTTTCTGCAGTACTTGAATTTTATCTATCCTTTTTTAAAAGGGGGCTAGTTCCTCTTACCATTAAATTACAATTAGCAGCTATTTCTAATTTCCACACAGGAGACTGAAATTATTCCTGGGCTTCATCCAAATTATGCAAAGCATTCCTAAAGGGTATTTTTCTTCACAGACCACCTATAAAGGATCCTTCACCTCCCTGGAATCTCACACTTGGACTACAAGGTCTAATTCAGAAACATTTTGAACTTTCAACTAACACTGATTTAAAATTCCTTTCATGGAAAACAATCTTCTTAGTAGCCATTACTTCTGCAAAGAGAGTATCTGAACTCCAGGGTCTCAAAAAACCCTTACATCATTCTCCATAAAGATATGGTTACCTTACGGGCAAACCCTTCTTTTCTTCCCAAAGTGGCATCTGAAAATAACATCAATCAATATATTAATTTAGCAGTCTTCTTTCCAAATTTTTCAAATAAAGGGGAATACATGTTTCTTCCCCTTGATGTATACAGGCAATTATGATTTTATCTTCACAGGACAAAGCACTTCAGAAAATTAGATTAGCTATTTGTTTCCCTTTCACCAAAAAGACACAAAAGCTGAGAAATACTTGGAAATGGAACAGAAACCCAAGCAAAGATCAAACAACTGACCGGGATGCCAAAGGGCGCAGCAAATGAATCCAAAAATTGTAGAAACCACTCCAGTTCACAGTTGTTGTAGAAAGAAACAATCCTTTATTGGTAAAACCACTGCAATTCGTAGGTAAGTGCTTTCATCTAAACACAGACTTCTTCAAAACCATGAAGGATCCTAAAAGCTCAGAGAAGTAAACCAACACCACCAGGAACTGTCAATCAACAGGCAAGCTGAACAAAGCCCAGGAAAGTTCTATAAGGTATATACACACCAAAAAACACTTCCACATTAAACCAAGTAAAAATGCTAAAAACAAACTGTTTAACACAGATTGACACCCTCAAATCTGTGTGTTTGGAAAGAGGGTAGCCTGAAACTCTTCTTGATAATCTTCAAAAGGATGTGTGGACAGACAGAGACAATAGATATGTACCTATTATTAGGTATGACCTTGTTAATGTTAAGTCAAAAGGCAAGATGAATAAAAGTAAGGATACTTTTGGCTACGCCAGTATGGTTTTACATTACTCATTGGTCTCTAAAGACATCCAAAAAGTGGTGCAGAGAAATTGGGCCATCTTACATTGTGATGAGGGACTCAAACAAAATCTCCCTGATTTCCCTTCATTCACCTTTAAGAACAAGCCTAACATAAAACGGCTATTGGAGATACCAACTGTTTCCAGACAAAGTGACTCTTGGACTATAACAAAATTTGGATGTTACCATCAGTGAACTTATATTGAAACCAGCTATGAAGGTGACATAATAGAAAACATTAGGGGTATGGACATCTGCGGTAAGTCCAATTGTCAATCAGAGAAGTTAGTTTACTTGGCAAAATGCATGTCATGCCCTGCCTTCTATATTGGTAAGACTAAAAATGCAGTCAACAAAAGGATATATTAACACTATTATAGTAGTGGTATTTGGCTTCTTGGTCAGTTGTTTGTTCTTTTCACCAAAAAGGATAGGATTAACAGTATTAAAGATAACTTTAGCAAAATGGATTACAGACTGTATTTCTTGGATTTATTTTCAACAAGGCATGGCCTTACCCAAATCTCCCAAGGTTCATTCAACCAGATCCACGGTTGCTTCATCTGCTTTTTGGTCTAGAACATCTATTGATGAGATTTGCACAGCAGCTACGTGGTCCAAAGCTCATACTTTTGTTACTAATTACAAATTAGATATTGTATCTAGAAACAGAGCCACCTTTGGTTTGGGAGTACTCTCTAATATCCTTCCATGAGGGTCACCCATGGTCAACGTAGCTGGGGACTCTATCCTATGGGTTCAGGAAGAATGAAAAAGACAACATCAGATTTAAAAGTTATATACTTACCATAACTAGGCATCTGTGCTGTCCATTTTTATTCTTCCTCAACTTCGCTCCCATCCATCCATCCTTCTTTTTCTGTAGAGACCTACAGGACTGGGTTTTGGAACCTACAGTTATGAGCTTCAACCCTTCCTTTCTCTGTCAGCTGCTATTGTCTCTGTTTAGCTATAGGTGCCTATGGCAACAAACTCGATCTAAGGTAATGGGGATGGAAAATGGCATTATGGGTAGAGGGAGGAGCTCAAGAGCTGGATCCAAAGTCTGGAGTACGCAGCCAAGTCAGATCCAAGGATCAGATCTAAACCCACGGGTTGAGGAAGAATGAAAATGGACAACACAGATGCCTGGTTATGGTAATTACATAACTTTTAATTACATATAATATAACACATCATATCATATCATATAATTTCAAAACATTTTGATTTCCTAAGGCTAGGTGTTGGCTTTTATAATCCTTCACAAGATAGACAGAAAGAAAGATAGATTTTAATTCCCTTAGGCTGTATATTGACATTTGTAACCTTCCACAAGTTAGATAGATAGATAGATGGATGGACTAATTTTAATTTCCTAAGGCTGTACATTGACATTTGTCATCTTATGGAAGAAAGATAGACAGACAAACTGACAAATTTTAATTTCTCAAGACATACACATAGATAGAATGACAGATAGTTAGAAAGATTTTAATTTTATAATGCTGTATACTGGCATTTGCAACATTCTATGAGATAGACTGATTGAAAGATTTTAATTTCCCAAGTCTAAATGATGGCATTCTTAAACTTCCACAAGATAGATAGATAGATTTTAATTTCCTAATGGCTGTACATTGGCATTTGTAACTTTCTAAAAGTTTAATGGGGGGGACTATTGAATGATTTTAATTTCCCAAGGCTAAATGGGGGCATTCATAAACTTCCACAAGATAGAGAGAGAGATTTTAATTTCCTAAGGTTGAATGTTGGCATTTATAACCATCTACAACATAGAAAAAAAGATAAGAGAGTGTCGTTTAGCATTCCAATGCTGAATCTTGGCATCTGTGACCTCCTACAAACTATCACAACAGGATGACAGCTTCTGTTCTCTGTAACTGTTGACTACTTAGTGTAAAGAGGCAACTTCAAAGCTAGAAATTGCTTTCAGGAATCATTTCAGAGTTCTTGAACTAATGCACACTACTAAAGGTAAAGAAGGTGTATTTTGGAAATGAGCATCAAAGCTGAGCAAGACAGGATAGTAAACTATGCAGTGCTACTCATAAAACCTTAGTTACAGCGGCTCTATATATTATATGAATGAACTTTTATAACTTCGAATACCATATGGTCGAAGTTATAAAACTTCGAATAGTTAAAAAAAAAAGTAACCTAATGGGTTAAAGCAGGGGGTAAGCCTTCCCTTTACCACATTATAGTGTGGTCTCGGAGTTGTTATATTTAAAGAGCAGTGGGTGTGGGGGGTACAGGGGGGCTTGCCCTTAGTTTAGGGTTTATTCTTTTTTTTTTTCGCTATTCGAATTTGTCTAACTTCGACCATATGGTGTCGATCAAATGGTATTCGAAGTTATAAAACTCCGTGCATATAATACAGACCCAGTTACAGCAACTAAAATTAGGCTGCTAATGTTCTCCCCAACACTTTCCAATTCTTCTACCAGTTACACAGTTCAATCCTTTTTTACTGCACCCCCACTCTTCATCCTTGTGCTCTGAAGTTCTGTTAAAATGATTTCATTAGTGGGCTTCTCATTTCTGCCATGATGCCACTACCCTAGGCTAGACTTTATTTTGAACAGAGCTACATGGAAATCTAGACATTCTGCTTCACATTGGCTTCACAAATGCAGCGTAAAAAATCATGGTGCATACTTAAATCTTGTATCTGAAATTTAGTGGTACAGCGGTAGCGTTGTTACCTCACAGCAAGAGGTTCTCCTGTTCGATTCTCGGCTGGGCTTGGGAGTGCCTTCTGTGTGGAGTCTGCATGTCCTCCCCGCGGTTGGGTAGCGTTCGAAAGACATGCGTGCATAAATGGGTGTGCCTTCGTTGAAGGTTGAGTGTCGAGCTGGCACCTCGGCGTTTCGTAAAAAAAATCTACTGCCAATCATTAGCGGACTGGAGTTCCACTGTGGCGACCCCTTACCGGGAAAAGCCGAAAGACAAACAAGTATTCTGAAATCATGCCTTCAGCAGCAATTTAATATGAAAATTGTAAAAGATAATGCAGAAAAGGCAAAGGTGCAATGTTTAAAGATTGTATGTATGGCTTATTTGTTTAAGCTACTAAATATTTTGTTTTGTCACACCTTCTACCTTTTCTACAAATACTTGTTTCTTTCCACTTTCCACTTTTTTCTATCGGGCCAAAAAGATACTTACTTAACCACAAGGAGTAACTTTGCTTACATAAGTCAATCACAGGTTCTAAGTGACACGATTCACTCCCTTCTCTCTAATTAGATCAACCACTATCTCACTGTCCCCCCTCTCTCACAGTTTCATCACTCTCTCTGTCCTCAACTATCCAAAACTAATAATCTTTATAACAGTCCAAGTGGCCCCAACCTTTCTCATTTTCCCAATTACTTCACTTCTCAACCTTATATATAATGATAGTTTCATAGTTGTCCTGCTACTAAGATATCATATTATATTTCATTATCAACCAGCCACCTTCCCCCCTCTCTAATATTTCAGTAGTTAAGCTGCCTCTTTTCATTATTTTAATTGCTAGAAATCACAGGTAATATTACACTATCTTTTGCAATGTTGCATCTCTCTTTGCTATTTAAAAGTCTGTGTCTTATTTCTTATAAATGTTCAACACTGTATATATCTATGCAAGCTATGTACATGTTCTGTTTCTATATGATGTTTATGTAAGCTATTGTAAACTTTTTTCTGTCATGTATGTACACTTACTTACATTTTGTATTCCTTCTGATATCATGTAACTATTTTATGTACATGTCAAATTTGGTGTTAAATGTGAAAGTTTTCTCCCTGGGACTCCACTGAAAAGGGGACTTTATCCCAGTCTGACTTTTCTGGTAAACAAAGATAAATTGAATGAATGAATGAATGAATGAATAAATAACCATGATCTTTTTTTTACATCAGTGTATGCAGGGACTCCCATCCAGATCTCCATCAGTCTGGATTTGGGCTGATTTTTAGTACCACAGCTCCCTGTAACCTTTTGAAGGGAGGGGGGATTCCATCCAAAAGTATGGAACAAAGTCGATAAAGGCCCTCATTCCACCATTACATAATGAGGGACCAGATACTCTGCCTTAGAAATCCTAAGGGATCTGGGTGAGCAATGACCTGGAATGTCTGTATGATGCTTAAGGAGTAACCAAACATGAACTAGGCATAGTTGAGTGTGCTGCAGTAAAAGACACTAAATACAGTGAATGAATAACTCCAGTGGTACACTGTCCCTGCTTCAGATTTCATAATATGAAGGTGTCGTCATCCAGTTTCATTAGAGCTTTTCAAAGAACTGCAATGAGAACATTTAATCATTGCAGAATACCAAATAAGCTACAAACTGTACTATTGCTTTTAAGTATTTGCTGAAATGACTAAATATGGTGCTTACAAAAGGACCACATTTGTGTGAATTTTACATATAGCAGACCTCCTTTGGGAGTAAATTTGAGTTCACAATCCAGCACAGAACAACTATTTGACCTCAGAAATCACTTTGGGAGCAAGGTCCTGTGCAGTATGGTTCAGAGAGAGTGTGTTATCTTTATTTTACCTATACTTTTAGGACCAGAAAAGACTGCCTTGATCTTGGAGGTATTAAGATGAAGTTTGTTTGCAATATTCCAGCTTCCCAGATTGGTAATATCAGTAGAACAGTACATCAGCATATGCATATTACAGCCCTTTTTTTCCTCTACAGTTATGACAAGTAAGGTATCAAGCAGAAAATAGATGATTGTGAATTCCAGACTAAGGAAAAAGAGTCAGGTCTACCAAATAATGATGTTTTATGAAAGACTGACATTCAAATTACCAACAGAGAGTGTTAGTTCAAAGTCTGATAGAAAATCTGGCAAATGTTTTCTGTAATGGTGATGCCTGTTTTAAGGGTGTGTAATTTATGTGGCAGATGCACAAGACCTGTTTCCCAAATTATATAAACTGTTATCTTGATGCCGTTAGTTTGCCTGAATTGGGCCTTTTTGAAGACTATGATTATCTTCAGGTGAGTTGATGAGGGCTCCAAACTGAAAATCATCTGCAAACCTGGTCCTCAAAAGCCTTTAATGTTGGGTTTGGCTTCAAAGATGTAAATGCCAAATTCAAATTTACCTAAAACAAAACCTTGAGGTGCACGACTGCTTGCAATTTTCTTAGATGACAGTGTGACTTCAACTCTAATAGAATGGATTCTATTAATGAGTCAATTGGCAATCCAGTGGGTTATATGGAAATATATGCTGAGGTGGACTAGTTTGTCAATGATGCCAAAATAGAGTATGATGTTAAAAGTCTTAATTAAACAAAGGTAAGCTGTGTTCAAAGAATTACACTCATCCAGTGTTTCACTGACTTTATCAAAGAAGTCAGCTAGGTTTAATAGGCATGTGATCTACCTTTTACAAAGCCAAACTGATTTAGGAGATTGGAGGCTTTATATATCCTTGTTTATGAGTCCCATGATAATATGTTCCATCATCTTGAGAAGATGCTGGTGAGACTGATAGGTTTATAGTTGTCAGGGTCCATGGTAGGACCTCCCTTGTGGAAGGGAACTACTTCAGCTGTTGTCTACACCTCTGGAACATATCCACTAGACAGGCTGTGGCTGAATATTTTAAACAGGAGGTCCAACAGTGGATGATTCACACTGACTAGGGTATAGCCTTATATGTTGTCTGGATGCATAAATCTGGTACTTTTTGCCCTGGAGAACACTTTTATTATATGTTCAGGGGTGATTTTTTGGGGTATGAACTGGATACTTTGTGTATGGAAATTTGGAAGCAACAGGGGGGAATGTTGGAGCAAAATGTATCTGTTAGGATGTTAACTATATCCTCATGGTTTGAAATTGGTGGTGCCATTAGAGATAATCTCACTGCAATTCTCAGTATTGTCCTTGAGATTGTTTACATAATGAATGATCTTTGGTTACCCTTCATTGGCATAACAATTTTTAGTTTATTTGCTTTGCAGGATATGATCTTACAACTCAGTTCTTTATTAACCATACTAAGGTTGAGTTTCATAATATGAAGGTGTCGTTTGTATCCAATTAGAATATATTTATATAATTAAAGCATATTACAGTCTATTTAAAAAAAAAAATTAAAAAATGGCAGTTTTGCCACCTCACATAACCATGCTTAAATATTGCATTTCCCCACCACAAATAACTATACTGTAGTGTGCCATTCACACAATATGAATGTGGAATAAATTGTCACTGAAAATAATAGCTAAAACTGTGGTGTGAAATGACAGGTTACAATTAAAAAAAAGGCAGCTCAAACCTTTTACTTTTGCATCCCACTCTAAGAGGGAAGGCAATATACACGCTTTGAACCATGGTGTACAAAAGGATTTTAAAGGGTTCAACATGGTGCCTAGCATTAAGACCCAAAATGACTCACCTTTAAGCATATAAATGAAATTATAAAGGTACAGCTAAGGCACCACAGATGACAACTGCATCTACAGTCACACAGGTAATCATTGACATCACTTGTATGCACATAGTAACAAGGTCAGCGATAACAATAATATATCTATATCTGTCTATCTTCCTGTCTATATAAAATAAAACATTATGCTCATATTATTTATTGTAGGCATATTTTCTTTTCTACATCTATATGTTTATATCAGTTACTGCATATTTACACACACACACACACACACACACACACACACACACACACACACACACACACACACACACACACACATAAATTTATGGAGAAAAAGAGAGAGATGCATTATATTGTTTTATAACCATTATCAAAAACTGTATTTCAGTATCTACACATACATTTTTATATAGCTGAAACAACTGTATATACATATACACTATACCTCCATGTGAATGTATGTGTATATACATATATAATATAGGTTTACTATCAAGATGTGGAAATGCAGTTTGATGAAAACGGGTTGATCGAACATGTGTTCTACCAGTGCTCATAATGTCGTACTGAAAATATACAACATTCGCTAATATGAAGTCAATGCTTTGAACTGACATTGCGGTACAATTTGGACTGCACTGTAATGTGATCTCGGAGTTGGTACATATAATATGCACAGGCCTGAAAAAACATTACTAGTAACATGGAATTTCAATATTGGAACTTCCAGTGTTCGAATGTTGATTCCGTGGTTACTATTTCCGACATTTTAGTAATTCAATATTACCAAAGACGGTTGAACAAGTCGATCATTTTGTGGAAAAATGTTTTGATTTTCCACATTTTGATAGTAAACCATATATATATATATATATATATATATATATATTTTTTTGTGTGTGTGTTTGTATAGCGAGAGAGATATATATCTACATATGCACACAAACATATACATACATACACACACACACACACACACACACACACACACACACACATACACACACACACACACACACATACATATATATATATATAATATATATATATATATATATATATATATATATATATATATATATATATCTACATATATGCACACACACACACACACACACACACACACACACACACACACACACACACACACACACACACACACGTGTGTGTGTGTGTGTGTGTGTGTGTGTGTGTGCAAGTCAGAAGTATTGCTCACAATCCTACATCTGTGTAAACAGTACAAAATACAGCTGTATATGGTGACACAGTTAACTATGACACCACAGAATGTATGTTACTATCACAGTTGTAGGGAAAAAATGGTAATTCTGACTGAGGAATTAATGTACTACAGTACTGTGTGGCACTTCTCAGAGGTAAACTGAAGAATACAAACACACAAAGTTGCATACCTGAATTTCTGTTTGGCACTAAAATGGAAGCCACAAATTTGCACACACAATATATAGAAGAAAAAATACATGTGTACTTGTCTATATATATCTATCTGCAGATGTACATGTCTGTGCCTATACAACAATGGGTGTAATTATTTCAGTGTACATATGAGCATATTGTTTTATTTCACATAGACAGGAAGATATACAGATAGATATAGAAATAGATATATTATTGTCATAGTTGACCCTGTTACTATGTATATAGAAGTGATGTCATATATGTGTTGTATGCACACTTGCATATTTTACAGTCCACCCAAAAGTAAATCTGTGGGGGGAGCAAATAAATGATAAATATGGAAAGTGGGTAAGAGGTGCAGAAAAATCAAAATAAGGCAATTATGTATGATATATAGAGTAGTTTCTTACTGATAATGAAGGTTTAGTTATAAAACTTTAATTGTTTTCCAGCAACTTCATCTGTGATATTTTTCTTTTGCCTCATTAAAGTAAATGAATAATAAGATATACTTTTTTTTTTATCGATGGTTGTATTAATATTGAGCTCCTTTTGTTTTCAATAAATAAACAGACTCTTGAGTGAAAACAATCTTACTAACCTATAATTTATAGATTTACTGCACATCAGCAAGTCAGCTGGCATCAGAAATACTTGGTCTGTGGATCTAAACCGCTACTGCAACATCAACAGAACAGTTTGGAGGGACAGGTATATCTCACAGAGGATACCTGTGCTATGGAACAGAGTCCCCATCCTCAGTAGTCCATATTCAAGTGCAACGTGTGTCTATGGATGGGAAACAGAGGACTGCCCCCTGTACTACTAATGGACAGAGGCAGCTTCTAAATGCTTTATCCCATGCATGGGTCCCCTCAAATTATCCATGGTTCTTATTAGGGGTAATTTATAATTATTGACCATGGGATGGGTAAAGCAAGTCTAAAACCAAATGAAATAGGTTATTTCAAGTACAAAAATGGAAAATGGATAGGCTTAAATGGTCGTTAAGGGCAGATAGCCTAGTACTTACCTATGAACTTATGACTCTAATAGATAATCATGTTCTTACGTCCATCTCTGGCACTAATTCCCACTTATTGTAACCATATTTTTAATTTAATTTTATTTATTTTTTTATTTTATTTATTTCACATTTGTTTACCGGGTTAGTCCAACTGAGTTTGCAAACAAAACCCATTTTCAGTGGAGACCCGAGGGGAAAAGCCCCAGCAAACATAATTAAAAATAAAGTGACAATATACAAATATTAAATAACAATCACAATACAAAATAATTGTAAAAAAGAAAAGGTTATTAATTATTTGCATTGCATTGATAGTAAGCAACCCATTTTCAATGGAGACCCAAAGGGAAAAAGCCCCAGCAAACATAAGCAAAGATAAACATACAGGACAAAAACTATTAAAAACTACACTGCAATATGAAGTTAATTATAAAGAGAAAAACAAAAGAAAAAAGTATGAGCATTAAGGGTTGCACTGATAGTAGTGAACTAAAATTTACTACATATGAGAGTAAAATCAAGATAATCATTGTTCAAAAGAAGGACAATGTATAGAAATTGATAGAAAGTGGGGGGAAAAGAGATAAATAGTGTGGAGAAAGGGAAGGGGCTATAGTAGGGCTATAAAAGTAGAGTTGAGGGTTTAGGAAGTTAGTTTAAGCAGAAATTACTAACAGAGAAAGAAAGTTAGGAGATGCAATAGGTTATACAATTGGAGAGACTAAGACTACGTGTGGTCAAGGCAACAGCATAATTTCAAGTTTAGTAGGTGGGATTTAATCTCCTTTTTAAAACAGGGAAAGGAAAGGTTGGATCTAATATGGAGAGGGAGTTTGTTCCAATTTAGTGAGACAGAGTGTTTGTAAAGTAAACCACCAAAGAAAAGAAACCAGTGAATAACAGCTCTACTTTCCTGAATAAAATTTATTCCACAATACAAATTTCTCTAGCGCCTCGGCCACAGCCTTTACAGAGTAAAAATTCATCTGTTAAAACAAGCTCTTTTTATATCCAAATATAGCATTCAGATCATTCAATCAAACAATTAATCAATTAAAAGACATACACTCATTAAAGCTAAAAAACTAAATGAAACTTTGCCAGGTGCATTCTTTGTTCAGTCCACAAGGAAACAATGTATTATATTTCATTATTAACACAGACTCTTTATGTCTCAACATATTTTTTTGTAATTCTGCATTACCATATTGCATTGGTATATGTTCCAACACTGTAACCTTCATGCATTTTATATCTCCTTGATGTTTATCATTAAAATGTTCTGCTATAGGACTCATAATTTTATTGTTCTTGACATCTCTTACATGCTCTTTTATCCTATCTGCCAATGTTCTTTTAGTCTCACCTATATAATATTTTCTACATGAACAAAAAAAAACATAAATTACTCCTCTGCTTAAACAGGAGTATGTACCTCTGGTGTCAAAACTTTTTCCTTTTATCTTATCTACTTTAGTAACAATATGCTGACAAATAGAACACTTTCCACAGGGTAAAGTTCCCACCATGTTAATATTAACCAATATATTATCCCTTGGTTTTTATATATGCTATGCACTAAAAAATCTTGAAGATTTCTTCCTCTTTTATAAGATACTATCAAATCCACATCTGTTAGTGACTCAATTTCTTCCTTTACTTGTCTCCAATACTGTTTTACCAGCCCGTTCATTATATGGGAAAAAATTGTATATCTAGTAACAAAAAATATTTTTTCTTTATCTTGTTTACCCTTCTTATCTATTATATTCATATGTCTATTATAAAATTTGATATGTTTGTTTGTTCTGTCGTTACCATGTATTTTATCAAAACTTTCTTGTACATCTTGCTGTTGATACCCCCTAGCAATAAATATAGAGGCTACTTTGTGTGCTTCTTCCTGTGCTTGTTTGCTATTACTACTAAGCCTTTTTATCCTAAGGAGCTCCCCATAAGGAATAGCTGTCAAGGTGTGACTAGGATGACAGCTATTACCAAACATTTTCCAATTTATTTGATTAAACTTTCTATGTATACTAGTCTGAATTTTCTGCTTTATTATCCCTTTCAGTGTTATATCTAAATAATTAACTTGACTTCCTGTTTGAATATTGGTAAGGATGGGGCAAGCGTATAGAAGACTGGGTAAGAGAAATGCCTGCGCAAGAGTCTGTTTAGTGGCAGTAGTGAGGAAGTTTTTGTTCCTATAAAGTAGTCCAAGTCTTTGGTGGTTTTTATTTTGATGGCCTGTTGTATGTGCAAGTCAAATTCTAGTTGGTCATCAATTATTACCCGAAGGAGTTTAGTGTGTGAGGCAGGGGAGATAATGGTGCCACCTAGGGATGAAAGAGAAAAGTTGGATTTAAGGTAAGAGTGTGTCTAAGATAGGAAGAGAGGGAGTTGAGTTTTCTTAGGGTTAAGGATTAGTTGGTTGTTTCTGAGCCATTTTTCAACAGAGATATAGGAATACTGTGTTAGTGTGTGTACTTCAGAGATAGTATTGGAGATAGATAAGAGAGTAGAGTCATCTGTATTGTATTACAAATGAGAGACTGCAGGATGAATGTAGGTTTCTGGTAAAAATGTTGAAAAGGAACCTTGGGGTTCTCCTGTTTAAACAGCAAGGAAGGGTGAGAAAGCCTGCTGCCATCTAACAGCTTGTTTTGTGCCAGTAAGGTAGGACTGGAACCAGCCAAGAGTAGAAGGAGGGAGGTTTAGGTCTGAGAGTTTATGAAGGATTGGATGAGATAGTGTCAAAGGCTTTAGAGAGATCAAGGAATAGACAAGAGACGAGGAGCTTCTGTAACCTTTTGAGTAAAGGATAGTAAGGCAGTCGCGGTACTGTGTTTAGGGTGGAAACCATGTTGTGAGGAGGTGAGGAGATATTTGTGAATGAGATAGGACAGTAGTTGAGTATGTATACATTTTTCAAGGATCTTAGAGAGCGGCCAGAGAATAGCGATTGTTCTATAGTTAGAGGGTTCAACAGAGATGCCACCTTTGTGCAGATGAGTAGTATAGAAGGATTTCCATATTTCTTGTACGGTAGATTCCTGAATGGAGCAGTTGATTAAGATAGATACAGGATATGCAATAGAGTCAGCAGCAATATTCACAAATTGAGGGGGGAATGTATCAGTGGAGAGAGCATGGTTAGAGTTTAAGAAGCAGGGATTTGATATATTTAGTAGAAATGGGTTGCAAGGTAAAAGTCTGAGAGACAGAGGACCATAGAGGTTTGGGGGGGGGGGGTGAGGGTGACACAGAAGAGTTGGGATGAGCAGTTACCAGAGGGTAGGAGTTTAGAGATGCTGCCTATGAAGTGTTTTTTGAGTAAGTCTGCAGTTTCAGAGGGAGAGTGATAGGGGAAAGGGTTAGGGATGGCAGGAGAACCAGTGTGGAGCGCAGAGTTGATAGTACTCCAGAATTTTTCAGGGTCATTTGGGTGAGAGCTTTGAAATGTAGTCATATATTAGTGTTTATCCAAAATAATACATTTTTACACAATTTTTGAGTTGCTTATAACCTTGGAGAAAGATGGGAGTTTTAGTGGTTTGCCATTTTTTCCATAGAGCATCTCTTTCATGCATCCAAGCATGAGTAGCTTTGGAGATTCAGGGTGCAAAATTAGATATGGTTCTGATTTTTTGAGTTGGAGCAAGAGAGTTTAGGACATCAAGGAAAATGTAGCTGTATTTTGTAAAAGCATCATTGAGCAGGAGAGTTTTTAGGAAAGACCAGTTGATTGTAGAGAGTCTATAGTTAAAGGTTTCAGGGGAAAAGTTAGTCAGCTTCCTACAATCTCTGTAGAAATGGGGCTTAGAGAGATGAGGAGAGTACCTTAAGATAGAGATGGGAGAATGGTCACTAATAGAGTCAGGGAAGGTAGAAGGGTTACAATAGTTGTTAGGAGAGTTGGTCAAGATCCAGTCAGTTGTGGAACCAGTAGATTTTTTACTGTAGTGGGTAGGGGTAGTGATCAGTTGTGAGAATCCATACAGGTTTATGAAATGTTGGGGTGAGTGACCAATAAGGGAGTTCCAATCTATATTAACATGTCCAAAAATGATGGTTTCATAGGGGATGGAGGTGTTTATCCAGGAGAATATATGTTCAAGGATAGGGATGTTTTTACCTGGGGGGATATAGACAGAGGCAGTAGCAAGCTTCCTATAGTTACTGATGTGGCAGTCTAGGATCAGTAGTCCAGCAGGGGAGAAGCTAGGCAGGGTAATGTCTATAGGTGTTAGCGTCAGTGAAACAGAGTACAGGATAGCCACCCTGCCGCCTTTTTTGGGTGTTCTATCAGACCTATAGATATTATATTGTAATTGAAATGTAACACTAATTTGAACTGACTTACATTTATCTGCTGTATACATTAAGCAGACTTTGAAGTTTTTCAAATGTCTCATGTTCATTTATTTATGCACCTGGGATTAGACAGTGTATCTAAATTAAAGGAAAACTAAAGTGAAAAAGAAACAAACATTTTGCTTGTGTTTTGATCCACTATGCATTAGCAATTCCCTCCTCTCTTTAACTAATTAGAAATATGTTACAATTTATTCTGCCTCAAAATGGCATAATGATGTCATTCTGTTTTCTAGCCAAGGCCTCTTTTTATACAATGCATACTATACTCACAAAATATTGTCTCCTCAGACCAATCCTTTGTTCTCAGTCACCTCTTTTCCACTGTCTGTAAATGAAAATACCCTAAAGGAGTACTTGAATTGTCTCTATCAGATTTTTTTCAGATTCCCTTTGATTTTGCTAATTACAAGCTTCTGAACATCATCTTCTGCTCCCTAAAGAAGGATGAAGTAATTGCCTTCTTTTATTACCACTATAAGACAGTGAGTGACTGGTTCCCCTCCACCACGAACTGGGCAATGGATCTTGATATGTAACAAGTTAAGATAAATTAACAAAGGAAATAGCATAAGACCCGCGCCCTAACGCTAACTCACCTAACCCGCACCCAATCGCATACTCACCTTCGTTCACACACTTACCTTAACCCAGTCCATAACCTTCACTCCACAGTTGAGGAAATAGCGAAGCTGCAGAAACGGCTAGGAAAGTATTCGGTGTTCTGCAGCTTCACTATTTCCAGCATTCGCTCTTCTGGGCTCAATATTATAACATTCAAAGTTGTAAGACTTCGATGTTATAATATAGACCCCATTTAAACAAGGATCTAGCATAAAAAATAATAATCACATTGTTTATTAACTTATAAGCTTTTGCTTACTGTTTAACATAAAGATTTCTATTCACCTCATATATGCTACTGCCGCTATCATTAAATATTCTTCCCCATATTCATTAAGATATAAGCACTCATTAAGAGAATCGTGTTAAAACAACAGAAAAAGTCATACATTGTTTTATTTATTTTATTTTCATTTATTAACCAGAGTAGAACATTGATCTCCGTGGACCATTTTCAGGTTCAACCTGGGTCAAAAGACATAGATGTAATGTTAACAAACAATAAAATTATTTATACAATTCAAGTAATAAAAGAAAAAGTAATATCAAGTCAATGAAAAAGTGCAGGTATAGAAAAGGGCTGTCAATCAAAAAGCCCAACAGTGTCATGTGGAGCAATTTACTATCAAGAAAAATACACAGTAATGATATAGTAGGCTTGTAGATGTCTAAGCTTTTTGATCTCCTTGCAAGTATATGAACCATGGAAAAAGAATATTTTCTTTTTTGTTCAGAAGACCTCTTATTCCATCACTTCTGTCTACACTGAGAAATACAGCTGCTGCTTTATATACTGAATGAGGCATTTGTAAAACATTACACTAATGATGTTTACCTGTATCCACATTGCTTACTTTTTAGCTTTTCAGAAGAAATATGATAAACTTTAACGAGAACACCAACTGATTTGTTAAGGTCTGTTGAGTTCTACCTATTAGGCAAGTGCCATTTTGCATTTGAAAACATGTTCTGTTTGTTGAGAGGTATTTAAGTGCTGCTTCAGTTTGTAAAGCCATGACCTTATGTCTTTAGTTATAGGAATGTAGCAATGAAGCAGACTGCAGATTTGCGGAACAGTCTCTGTAACTGCCTGTGTCTCTCCCACATCTCTACAGTACTGCTGTTCAAGCAGCAGCTGCATTCCTCTATCTGAGCAGTCACCTTGTACCACTCACTGCTGGTTCATCACATTTGGTTGGTGTGTTTTTTATGTGACAGTCAGCTGTCATTCTTGCTTCAGTACAATGTGTGCTTTTTCTTGCCTGCCTGTTGTTTATACAATTAAACTAGTCATACTTGATTTTTGGGGTGGGATCTCTAGTCCTATTTACTGATGGCCTACTGGGTTTCCTTTTTCCTGCAATCAGTGGGGGTTACCTCAAACTTCTGACATTCTAATAGATAGCTAATATTGATTATTAACTAAAATATTTAATGAAAAATATCAACAAAAAGTGGCTTATATGTAAACATTACAGAGTTCGCATGTACTCACAGGAATTAAACCACAAAAACACCTGGAGGTGAAGAAGAAAGGCTGTGTCTGTCATGAGACACAAAGAAATATAGAACTCACTCAGGAAAGTCATAGAAAAATGAGACATGAAAAACAAATGAGGCACCTACATTGGATGAAATACTTGGCTAGAATGGGACCAGTAAAGTAAAGCTAAATATGACTGTGCATGTGTGATGAGGGCTGCTGAATGGCAACAGTATATGAAGAAAGTGGTAATAACCTCAGTGAAGGCCAGATAGGGTACGCAGATGGTGATCGATCAGGTGTTTTCTATTTTGTTTGAGGTCAGCATAAACACTGCATGCTTTGACACCATTTACAAAGGACCTCATATATCATCGAAAGTGAAAATCTCTGTATTTAGTAAGGGAGTAATACCTATCAGAAGGGGAAGGTTCCATATTTTATTCCACTCCAGACAACACTAAGTAACAAATATATTATTACAACATTCCACAAATAAAGTAATAACTAATCTACAAAATGCAAAACAGTTTTATTTACAGTAGAATATATGAAAAGGATTACAATCTATAAGATCAGAAGCTCTTTTTCAGTTGTTTTTTAGCCTGCCAGCTGCTTTGTGTAAAAGATCACAGTACAACAGGGTCTGGGAATTTCCCCTTTCCCCACAGCTGTGTAGTCTCAAAGTTAGTATATAAGCACGTGGGGTTATGAGAGTGTGGGTGTGGGGATTGTAGTGGGGGCCCAAATGCAATTTATTCACTATGTGATGATGTAAGGTATTGCCAGTTATACCAGGAGTACAGCAGTGAATGTGTAACATATGCCAGCATAGTTAGCTGGCGTTTTGTAAAAAATGACATGCCATATATCAAACTGATTTGTACAGGTGCTTAATATGAAAATGTATTTGTAAAGCTGCTTGTGTTAAAAATGTACCAACAGTGGGTCCTGTTGGGCAAAAAAGAAATACCCGTATGCCAGACTGTAGTGTAACTGTTGAAATTAATACATTGTAACAGGGGATACTGTAAGAGAAGAGGTTAATCTCAGTCCAGCTAACTTTGAAAAATAGTCTGAAATTAAATTACTTGGTTTAGGCCATAAAGATTGTATCTTATAATTCTGATTGCAGCCAGAGACAAAATGTCTGTGAAAACCAGGACTAGGAATCCTACTGTATTGTCCTTAGGGGTGAACTAATTGCTACCCTGAAAGGGTGGAAGTTTTTGACATGGTTCTATAACTTCCAGATGCTATAACACATCTTAGCAAAGCTCTACGTGTGTGTATTCTGACACACATATGTACTATAGTCTAGTTCAGTTTCTAGTAAAGAGGGTAGTGTGAGAACCAGAAGTCAAGTGACCAGATGTATGTGATATCATTCAGTAATCCAGCACTGTAATGATGTTTTAACAATAGATGAGATAGAAGTCTCAGAGCAGTCTGATTATGAAACCTGACAAAGAAGGAGCACTCACCCACTTAATCTTGCCTTACACTAGTAAGTGAGCTAGGGGACAGTAATTCTTTTGATCAGTCAGGAAAATATAGTGAGATTACTTAAGTATTGTTTTTCTGTATCTGTGTGAACCTTTCCATTTGTGTTATTTTTAATATTTCCTGTGACTGAAACCCTGGTCTTTATCATACATAGATATTTAGTATTTCATGTTCTTTTATATATTATTAAACATATTTAACTTTTCATTGTGGCTGGTCATTTAGAGAATATTTTAACCCTTGAGAGTACTATTTAGTGATACTATGGCCGCTTCTGAAAGTCTTGCTGCATTGGTCAAACACTACCATTTGTATTAATTTTGCTAAATATAATTTGACACCATGGTAAGAGCCTTAGAGCAGCTGGCTTTGGAGTGTTTTGGTGCAGTATCTTCCAGTCTGAGTAGAGGGGGCATAGATAGTGAATCTGTGTCAGCCTTTCCCAGGTGTGTGTGTGTGTGTGTGTGTGTGTGTGTGTGTGTGTGTGTGTGTGTGTACATGTGAAAATCAAATCTCAGAGTGTGTGTGCATCAACTATGTTTTAGAAGAGACACACAGCACTGGTTTCACAGAGAGGGTGGTGGAGGACTTGGCATGGAACACTCGGCCAATGACTCAACTCTACAGCTGTGGTCAGTGTGGAGTTTTATTTGGGGCCTGGTGAGAGAGAGGGAAACCCAGCCCCAGGACAGGAGTGTGTTTCCTGTATGCTCTTAAGGGAAATTGCACTTGCTGCAGAAAGCTGCATCTGAAAATACTGTGTGTCTCTATTTTTTCCAAGTGAACATCCCTTACCAGTGTCCATGTTGAGGCCTGAAGCACCTTGATTACTGGCCCAGAGAAGAGACATCACATATTGGCGAGCAGTGGTGGGGTTATTAATTGAACTTTTGTAGCCTGCAGGCAGTTGTCACTGAAGGTGCATATACTCTTAGCAGCCAAACTGTAAACATACAGAGTTTCATTTTCACAGCAGTTTTATTTATTTTTGTTAGTTTAGTTTAGTCAGGGAAAGCAGGCAAAAACATTAGCAGAGGATTGTGGCAAGCTGACAAAAGAACCAGTTGTCCAAGGTGTGCAAAGCCAAAGGACTGGTGCATACCAACCTGACTAAAGAGGAAATTATTTCAGTTTTAGTCGCAGCTTGGTCCAGCAACCAGGAGGATAATCGATCTGGTGATGGGAATGGGCAGATCACAGAAACAGAACAGTTCACCTTTTCTTCAAAGGACTTAAAAACCTATCTGTAGTTAAAGAGACTTGAAGTGGAGACCAAACATTTGGAATGAGAATCAGCGGAGAGACTGTGGCAGGCAAAACAGATGGAATTAGAATCATCAGAGAGACTGCAGCTTCTGGAGGTCAAATGAAAGGACTGCTGCATTTCAAGGGTGAAGAAAAGGAGAAGTAGTGTCAACATGAGAGGGAGATGCTGACTCTGTCAGTCATGGAGGTAATGTGGAAGGGAATAACTGAACCCCCAGAAGCAATAAAGGTCAGTACATTTTTTCCACAGTTTACAGAGGATGATGATTTTGATAGTTTTATTCATATATTTGAAAAAGTACGTAAACCGTATAATGTTGACCAAAGGCGCTGGGTACAGATCCTGACACCCCTTACTCCATGGTAAAGCTGTAACTGCTGTTTCTAAATTGTCCGACATTGATTGTTTAAACTATGATAAAGTTAAACAATGTTTATTGGAATGTTTTAAGTTAACAACTGAAGCTTACAGAAAAGGTTTAGTGAGCATAGAGGCAAGGCAGATGAAAGTGTATCTGATCATATTGCTGAGTTAAGCACTTATTTTCATAGGTGGGTGAATGGGTGCAAGGTCATCACTTTTAAAAGGCTAGCAGACCTTTTGGTGAGGGAACAAGCCCTTAGCACTTTGCCTGAGGACATGAGAATCTAGATGGCAAACCAGGAGTGTAACTCTGCAGATGGCCCATGGAAAAAGGGGATCTATACGTAGCAAGCAGGGCATCACTGCACAAGAAGGGGATACCTACTGCTGCACATGGATATAAGGGAACCCATGATGGGCAGTCTAAACCACCCCAACAGAGGCCACCAGTAAAAGGGAAGTCACTAGTTCAAGTACACAGCCAGAATCAAGGGTTAGATGTTTTAAACATAACCAGTGGGGCCATGTAGCATGCAGATGTCCATGGAAGTAAGGTGTGGAACAAAAGGCGGGACAGCCAGCAAGTGGGAATAACAGTATGCCAGTGTTAAGTAGTCTGGAGACAACAAGGGTACCAGACTATCACCAGAGTTTATATCCTATCTCAGTGGATGGAAAACAGGCCAGTGCTTAAGAGAGACGGCCTCTGACATAACCATTGTGAAGCCTGTGGGTTAAAGAGAAACAGTATTTGCTTGGGCAGTACACACCAGTCAGAGCTTTAGGAGGGACCCCATTCCAAATGCCTTTGCCCAGGGTTTACCTTGACTGGGATGGTGGAAAAGGAAGCAAGCAAGTAGGTTTGTTTGAGGATATCCCTGCAGATGTCTTGAAAGGGAATGATTTTGATAATGCAGTACCTTGTGTGCATGCAATTACATGCAGTCAGGCTTAGGGACAGGGATGTGAGGCTGGTAGCCTGGGGAAGACCTAAATAGACCCCACACCAAAGCCGAAGTCTTGATAGGGAATGAATTTGATAATGCAGTGCCTTGTATGCATGCAGTTACACGCAGTCAGGCGTAGGGACAGGCATGTGGGGCTGGTAGCCTGGGAGACCTAAATAGACCCCACACCAAAGCCAGGGCTAGTGAGATGGCTATTTCAAGGAGGGAGCTACCCTGTAGCAGTGAGCCTGAAGGTGAGCCACAGCTGCTGGTAGGTACTAATGTTCCCTGAGACACAATAACTGCAATGGCAGAGGTGAGTGGTAGTACCCAGGCTGACAGTGAGGCACCACTGCCAGAGGCTACCAGACTCCCTGTGGAAGGAGAGCTGGGAAGGGTCACAAAGGTAGAGTTGAAAAAGGAAATTATATTTTTATGGAAAATAGAAAAGGAAGAAAACTTTGAAAAATGGAGGCCAATAACGTTACATGCAGATTATTAACTAATAGTCATAATTTAACAGCTGCTATTAAATGAAGATATAACTGAAATATTAGGAGAAAAGTGAGGGACAGAAAAGAAACAGACAGAAAAATAAATTGGCATGTGCTAAAAGAATGTATATTCAGTGAGTCAAAAAGGTAAAAAAGTCTAGAGTGGTTAAGGGTGTGAGTAAGGTTTATGATAGCAAAGAATATCTCTTAGAAGAATAATGCTTTGAATGGTTATGATATGAACAACAGTTTCAGGAAACAGCTACAGTTAAACAATTGAGTAAACTAACTTTTTATGGATGGATGGATACTATGAAAAAGTTTAAGTAGATTAGAGAGTATTTTTTTTTCTTGTTTTCCTTAATAGCAAAGATGAGTACCTGGTCATAATGGCATGTGAAGATAATGCAACAATAATAATGAAGAATAACAATAAATGAATAGGTTCTTATTGTATTTGAAAGGCCATTTCTCAGAGCCTGAAGTAGAAATAAATAGTTAAAAAACACAAACAATGGAGGAAACCAGAACAAACTGCAGAAACACTAAATGCCATACTCTAGTCATAAGACCACAACTCTCTTGTGAAATAAGTGCTTTTGTTTTTAATAGTAAAAAATTCTTCAGATGAAAACCATATGAATTCAAGCTATTTAAATAACATTTTTTCATCCAATTTGAAAATCTTGTGACTACAAAAGCCCCAGCAAGGATTAGCCAGTCAAAAGTCCCCCATTGCTTCACGACCAGTCATCGCTAAACAGAACTACTAACTGGTAAAACGTCAAACCTTTTTATAAAATAAAAATGCAATGTTATTTAATTTCTATTTCATTAATAAAAATAGACCCTCCTTAAAAAGCTACAGTAGATATGGAAAGTGTACACACCCCTGTTAAAATGCCAGGTTTTTGTGATTTAAAAAAATAAGACTACAATAAATCATTTCAAAACTTTTCCCACCTTTAATGTGACCTATAACCTGTACAATTCAATTGAAAAACAAACAAATCTGTTAGGGGATAAAACATAAAAAATAAAGAACATACAATACGCTGGTTGCATAAGTGTGAACACCCTTAAACTAATACTTTGTTGTGTGTGCACACCCTTAAACTAATACTTTGTTGAAGCACCTTTTGATTTAATTACAGCATTCAGTCTTCTTGGGTACACACCTGCCATCAATTAAAGAAACTCTGATTACCCTCAAATAAAGTTCAGCTGTCCTAGTAGGATTTTTCTGACATTTACAGTTGCCTGCTACAGCAAAAGCCATGGTATGCAGACAGCTTACAAAGCACCAAAGGGATCTCATTGTTGAAAGGTATCAGTCAGGAGAAGGGTACAAAAACATTTCCACAGCATTGGATATACCATGAAACACAGTGAAGACAGTCAATAAAAAGTGGAGAAAATATGGGACAACAGTGACATTGCAAAAAACTGTACACCCTCCAAAATTGATGAAAAAACAAGATGAAAACTGGTCTGGGAGGCTGCCAAGAGACCTACAGTAACACTGAAGGAGCTGCAGGAATTTCTGGCAAGTACTGGTTGTGTACTACATGTGACAACAATCTCCTGTGTTCTCCATATGTCTGGACTATGGTGTAAGGTTGTAAGATGTAAACCTTTTCTTGCACAGAAAAATGTCCAGCCTCAGCTAAAATTTGCAAAACAATACATCATCTCCCAAAATCATGTGGGAAAATGTGTTATGTCTGATGAACTTTTTGGTCGCAATTCCAAAAGGTACGTTTGGAGAAAAACAACACTTTGCATCAGCAAAAGAACACCATCCCCACAGTGAAGCATGGTGGTGGCAGCATCATACTTTGGGGTTGCTTTTCTTCAGCTGGAAATGGGGCTTTAGTCAAGGTGGAGGGAATTATGAACAGGTCCAAATACCAGTCACTTTTGTCCCAAAACCTTCAGGCATCTGCTGAAGATGAAGAGGAATTTCACCTTTCAACATGACAATGACCCCAAACATACTTCCAAATCAACAAAACAATAGCTTCACCAGAAGAAAATTAAAGTTTTGGAATGGCCCAGTCAGAGCTCAACTTAAATCCAATAGAAAATATGTGGAGTGACCTGAAGAGGACTGTGCATAAGAGATGCCCTCGCAATCTGGCAGATTTAGAGCATTTTTGCAAGGAAGAGGGGGCAAGTATTGCCAAGTCAAGATGTGTCATGCTGATAGACTCCTACCCAAGAAGACTGAATGCTGTAATTAAATCAAAAGGTGCTTCAACAAAATATTAGTTTAAGGGTGTGCACACTTATGCAACCAGCATATTGTACGTTTTTTATTTTTTATATTTTTCGCCTTAACAGATTTGTTTGTTTTTCAATTGAATTGTACAGGTTATAGGTCACATTAAAGGTGGGAAAAATGTTGAAATTATTTATTGTGGTCTCATTTTTTTTATATCACAAAAACGTGGCATATTAACAGGGATGTGTACACTTTTTATATCCACTGTATATATGCAACATGGTATCTAAGGACTACTTTCAAATTCAATAATCGCATTATTAGAATTTTTAAACAACATTTCTTTATCAATATTTTTATATTAGTATTTAAGAAAAACATGCACTTACCAAACCTCCAGGGAAAATGGACAAATAAAAATGCTCAGTTGCTTCCAACAATTAAGCATATATCCTAAAAAAGTTAACAAATCAAAGTGTACCATTGCTTTTGGCCACCAATCGTTACTATACAAAATTATTACACTGGTGAGACATCAAAAACACTTCTGCTGCTAAAAAAAAAAAAAAAAAAAAAAAGCATGTTATTTTTTATCTTTCATTATTGAAGTTACCATTTAGTAAAGACTCTATGTGAGACTTCATAACAAAACAAACCTTAAAATCTACAGCTGCAATTAAAAAACATGTTTTTTAATTAATCGTTTTTTTGGTGGTTGTGAGGAACAAAAGCTTGCCAAGCCCCAAATGTAAGTAGCTAATTATATTACTCCATTGCTTCCAGCAACCAATCAACATTACGCATAGGGTTTTTAACAGGATTTTTCATATATATATATAAACTACCTCATCAGTGCTTTTAGCTTCAATAAGCACTTAATAGAAATTTGTTCATTTAGACCCAGCCAGCTGGAGGCATTAAAATCTCAACCTTTTTAAAGAGGACAGACAAGTGCCCCAGAAAATAGGTGAAAAAACCCTTACAGTTTATAAAAAAGGAAAAAAAAAACATGAAAATGTAGTAGAAAGTTTTAATAACAGAACCTGTTGGGTCTAGTAGACTGCCTAGAATAAATAAATCATAGGAAGTTACTAGGCTGATGGCCCCAGAGCCCTTACAAGCCTAGCCAATTTCAACCCATGTTCCCAAGGATATCTGATTCAAGCAAACACTAAGATTGGCACCTATTGCCCCTGTCCAAGAGGGACATAGGTAGAACCCACTGGGTGAATTTCTGGAAACCCATCATATCATCCAAATTATGCTTAAATAGGGCCAACGAGGGACTTTGTTTAACATGAACAGGAAGCTTGGTCCAAAGGTGGGGGCAGCCTCTGTGAAACAAATCTGTCTCTCCAGCAAGTTCTGTTGAAGTCACATACCAGGTTAAGGTCCTTTGAGTGAGTGACCTGTGTGATATTTGACTCATGAATGTGCAGCATTTTCATTAAAGCTGGGTTAGAGATTGCTTTATATGTAAGGCACAGGTCATCTGTGAGCAGTCTGTATGACACAGACTAAAGTGACAATGATTTCAGTCTGTCCACATAAGACAGATCTTGAAGACCCTGAATTTTCTTTGTAAGCAGCCTTTGTGGTCTCTCCAATTGCTGCAAGTGTTTGGAAAGGAACATACCAAAGGGAGTGTTGTACTCTATTACTGGCTTGATGAAGGAAGAGTACAAGGGAGTTATAACCTCTTTTTTCTGGAGACAATGCCCTTACTTATGAGATGAGCAATATTTAAATGCCCTTCTTACCACTATGGATTCATGGTGATCAAAGTTAAGGCTGTTGCTGACCTGGATGCCCTGATTTCACACCACTGACTGTTTGCTTAGGGTATTGCTATTGACGTGGTAGTTTGAAGGAACCTCACCCTTGCCAAAGGGGGTGATAATGCATTTTTTTGCATTAAGTCTAAGACCATGACTTTGGCACCAGTCATTAGCCTGTGTAAGACCCTTTTGCAGGATGTTGACATTGCTAGGGGTTTCAGTGATCGGTCCCAGTTTGCAGTCATCAGCAAACTTTGTCAGCCACAGTCCTTTAATTTTAGCCTGTACTTTGGAGAAGTAGATTCTGAAAAGTAGGCCTTCCAGAACTAATCCCTGTGGATCACCACTGGTTATGGGTCTGCTAGAGGAGGTGGAGTCCCTTATTTTGACCATATGAGTTCTATCAGTGAGCCAGTTTGCAACCCACCTGACAACATATGGGTTGATACCTAGCTGGGCGAGTTTACCAATGATGCCGGAGCTGGGGTTTGTATCAAAGGCCTTGATTAAGTCTTGGTAGGCCATATGCACAGATGTGCCCTTCTCTAGGGCTTTGGTGACTGATTCAAAGAATTCCACCAAGTTTAACAGGCATGATCTTCCCTTGGCAAGACCAAACTGGGTGGGGTCGAGCAATTTGGAGATTTCCTATATCTTTGTTAATATGGTCCATGATGATTTGTTCCATGGCCTTGCAGATAAGGCTGGTCAGGCTAATGGGTCTATAGTTCCCGAGTGTCACTTGTCTCATGCATTCAAAAGAGATGTATGGGTTCAAGATATTTATTTTACATAAACATGTCAGGAACTGTAATTAGGACTTGCATTTAAGCTAACTGATTACTTCAAACACACTCACATATGTATTCACTCTGGCTGACTGTATAAAGTGGCACTGTTCTTGCATGTGCTTAGTACTTATATGCATGTGCTATCTGGCTATAGTGGCTGAATAGGAACACACTCAATGACCTACATCCTTCCTCTTTGATTTGTTCGACATGCAGTAGGAGAACAAGACAATCTACATGCTAGATAACATTTCAATATTAATAACAAATCATAACTCAAGTCCAAGTTGCTGTGCACCACAGAATGGGTCTGGAAATTCTACACAATCTCGTTACATAAAAACTTTGACTGTATTTAGCAACTGGGACGGTCTCTGGGAAATAATTCTCAATAGGAACTTCAGGGATATCATCAGAATTAATCGAGGTAAGTACACTGTCTTCTGAAATCTGAACAAGTGTAGGGTTACTCTGAAAAATAGAGTCTTTGGCACAGGCAATCTACTGTGGCACTGGTTCGGAGACTGGAAGTATATGTCTTTGGTTCTAAAATCCACTCCTTCTAATTGTACAATGCAAGATCTTGGTTCTTCACAAATATTTTTGATAATTCCCACTAGGTCATATGCTTTAGATGAGAAGTTATATGGCAATTAAGGTTAAGGACTACTTTACCCACTGGGTTAAATTAACATGTTACACTAAAACCCATTCTTAAAAAAGGACAGCAATCATCCCTTAATAAGATAAAAATTGTTATTTTTCACTTTTGCATTTTCCACAGACACACTTGTTTCCAAAATAAAATGGAAAGGGTGTCATTTAATGATTATGCTATAATTTTAATTCAGTCAATTCAGTTTTTCTCCAAATGTGAATGCATTTCACTTTTAATTAATCCAAGTAATTAAGTGACAGGAAATTTGTGGGGGTATAAAAGGATGTGATGTAGATGTAATTTTTATCTGAGGAAGTCTCCTGGTTGAGAAGAAAGCGCTCACTTTACTCTGTTAAAATAAAATATCGGAGCTGCTTTTTTCTTTTTTTTTTTTTTTTTTTGTGGCTGGGAACTTTTTCTTGCTTCACTTTTGGTTTTAACATTATTATTTGACTTTGTATTGGTCATATCCTTTAGATGTTTGCATCCTTACGATTTCTCCTTGTCTTAATGGTCTAAGAGGTTTGCTAGATTTATCATAGTACAACTTTTGTGACGGCGTTTCTTCAAAAGTTGAGTCATGACCACTTTGGTTTACTTAGTATTTAGAATGAATAGCTGTTTACTGATCAGCAAGGTTGACCTTGTCTGACTACACATTAATCTCTGAGCAGGTGAACCAAGAAAGTTATCTTGGGGAATGTTTCTGAGATTGAGTAGGTTAAGAAAAACATTGGTACCAACTCTGTTGGATTTCTCTAACAAATATTTTGCAATTTGAACTGCATGCTCAGCTAATCAGTTGGATTGTGGATACTCAGGACTACTAGTAACATGGACAAAGTCCCAAAATTCAGCAAACTTCTTGAACTGCTAACTTGTAAACTGTGCACCAACGTCAGATACAACTTTATGGGGGCGACCATGGACAGAAAAATGTCTGTTCATTTTTGTAATGACAGTGCTGGACATTAATTTAGGAAGAAGGTTAATTTCAAACCAATTTGAGTAAGAGTCTTCTAACACTAAGTAATGCTGACCATTCCATTTGAAAAATCAGTAGCAACCGTTGACCCTGTGTATTCAGAAATCTAGTTTACCAGAAGTGGTTCTTTTTATTGGTGCAATTTAGTTGTTGTTGTTGTTGTTGTTGTTGTTGTGTCTTTCAGCTTTTCCCAGTTAGGGGTCGCTACAGCAGAACTCCGGTCCGCTAATGATTGGCAGTAGATTTTTACGTCCCAAGTTGGTGCAATTTAGTACTATTGCAAATAGAACATGCTAGAGTTTCCTTCTCTATATCTTTTGACATAGAAGGCCAAAATACTATGTCTCTTGCCCTTCTTTTGGTTGAATCAGTATGCGGGTGACCATGATGTAAAATCTGGATATATTCCTGTTGTAATGCTGAAGGAATAACCACTTTAGGACCTTTTGTGATGATTCCATCTTCCATCATGAGCTTGTCTTGGTAAGGAAAATACTTCTTTATATCAAGTGGTAAACTGGTTTGCGCACTTGCCTTCCTTGACTGATAAAATGTTTCAGCTTCTAGAGAACAGAGTCTAAAACTGTGCAGTTTCTGAGTTCATCAAAATGTGATGAGGAAAAATCTCTAACTTCCATGACTTCAAAGTCTACTTTCTCATTGTCATGCTGTTCTGTTGTTTGTCTAGGCACTCTTAACAAAATCTGCAAGGTATAACTATTTGCCTTTTGTATAAACAATATCAGAATTGTACTTTTGCAATTTTAACATCATGCACTGCAAGCTTCCTGGGGCTGAATGTATTGGCTTTTTCAGAATTGTCACTAGAGGTTGCTGATCAGTCTCTATTTGAACAGGTTTGCTATAAATATAATCATTGAACTTCAAACATGCAAAGACTACTGCATCTCAGTTTGGGTTAAAGTTCTGGGTGTATGGGCTACTGGTATGCCTTCTTGAAGACATGCTGCACCAAGAGCACACTTAGAAGCATCACATGAAAGAGTACGTGGTTTGTGAACATCATAATATCTCACTGTGGGCGGAATGGCAATTTTCTGTTTTAGGACATCAAATGCTCTTTGGTGTTGTTCCAACTAAGACCAATGTACATTTTTGAGTGTCAACTCATGTAATGGTGCTGAAAGCTCACTCAGGTTTGGGATGAACTTTTCTAAATAGGTGGCCATACCTAGAAAACTTTGCAAAGATGTAATACTGTCTGGAACTGGCATCTCAAGAATTGCAGCTTGCTTAGATGGATCTGGTTGTAAGCCAGAACTAGTAAACAAATGACCCACGTAAGTAACTTGAATTTACATTTCTGAGGATTCAGTTTAAGACTGACTTCATGTGCCCATTCAAAACCTTTCTTGGGGTTTCTATCATGTTCGTCTTCACCATTACCCCCTACAATAATGTTGTCTACTATGATAGCACATGGATAACCTGAACAAAATGTGTTCCATCACACGTTGAAATACTTCACTGGCAGAATTTATCCCAAATGGCATTGTCAAAAATCTGTATCTTCCAAATGGTGTACTGACAGTGGTTAACAATGAAGATTTGTGATCCAGCAAAATTTCCCAAAATAAACCTTTTGCATCTAAGACTGAAAAACAGTGGCATTTGGCATAAGAGCTGCATCTTCATCTACTGTGCGCATTGGATGGTGAGGATGTTTAAATGCTTTGTTTAAATCTCTGGGATCTATACATATTTGAATATCATCTGAGCTTTTCTTATGTGCTATGACCATGGAGAATACCCATTCATTCGGTTATTTTACTGGCGTTATCACACCTAGATTCACCATTTTGTCTAGTCCACTGTTTTCACTTTGCTCTGCATTGCTACCAGAACCTTTCCGGCTGGTCTGAGAATTGGGCTTACTTCATGATTTGACTTCATGGAATATGTGACTGGTAGTTTACCAAGCTCATCTTTGAAAATATCAGCATGTTCGCTAAAATATTCTATATAAAACATTTGTGGTTGTTCAGATTTATATGGTGGACCTCTTATTAAATGAAATCAGTCCCATTCTTAAACTGTCTTGGATGCCTAACAATGACTGTATGTCTTTTGACTATGTAAAGCAGCAAGTCATTGCTGTTCCAACAGAATGACATGTGAGAACAACAGCGCCATCAGTTTGAATCTCTTCACCACCATAAGCAACAAATTTCACACACTTTGCTGAATCAAGTCTCTCACCAGCTTTTACTATGGCAAATATTTGTGATGATATAACATAGCATTTGGACCCAATGTCTCCTTTAAGTGTACAGGTTTCCCTTTAATCCGAATAATACAAAATATTTTCCTCTTTGCTGCCAGCTGATAATCTACTGCATTAACAGTTTCACCAATCACAGAGACACCATCAACATAGAAACTTTGCTCATGGCTTTCTACCTGATTTACTTGCTTCTTTGGATACTCTCTTTTAATAAAAGTATGTGCCACTTTAGACTTGCAAAACCTTTTGAAATGATTCCACTTTTTACATTTGTGCCATTGCTGCCCAAAAGCTAAGCACTTTTCTCATTCAGGTTCACTGCTGCCTCCACAATTATGACAGTTAACAATAAGGTTGTTTGCTATGGCCCCAATCCATTTATGGTTAGAGTTAGAAGCTGCCATACCTTTCGGTTTATATCTCCGTTTGCACCCGATCTTAAGTTGTATACTATCAACATTTACACTGTTAGATACTGCAAGCACATTCTTCTCATTTGTAAGTGTATTTGTGTGCTTTTCTGTGAGCTCATGTATTACACAAATCTCTATGGCTTTGCTCAACATTAAATCACTGTCTCGAAGCAAAATCTTTCTCCCTGCATCATTATTAACACCACACACAAGTCTGTCCTTTATCAACTCATCTCATAAGTCACCAAATATGCACATTTTTGCTTTATTTCTCAAGTGAGTAATATATGCTGCTATAGTTTCACCAGGCTTTTGTTTTCTTGTGTAAAACATGCCCTTTTTCATTGTAATATTCATTTGATGGTTACACATTTCTCTAAATTTATGTTTTAAGCAATCAGGGTCTTCCCACATTTCAGTCTGTTTCACAATATGGCGGTTTCCCCCCTCCCTTTCATACATGGCAGGTGCATACACAAATGAGCGTTCCCTCTCAATGGCTTCCGAGCCTGCTAAATTAAGAAGTATAAATGCCTTTGTGCATCCGTCTTTATCAGAAAAAGCAGCCTGTATGACAATCTCATATTCTTGTTCAAACACTCTCCAACTCTCAGCAATATTGTTATCAAACACCAGTGGTTCAGGACTATGAACCCCCTCTACCAAAACAACAAAATACGTTTAAACATAAGCATAGACGAGGTACTAATAATTATGTTTGAATGCACAACAATCACTTTGAAAAGGCTTCACTTTGACACTGTAAACATTCCAGAAACTGTGGACATTTTGATTAGCTTTAATTAATGCAAAAAAGTAGTACACTGCAAAGAAATACAGTCATTTAACCCTTTCATGCATTTTAATACTTTGAAAATTATTTTGAACACTTTTATATTTATTTCAAATACTTTTATCAGTATGTCACAATTTTGGACATTTTTTTTATCTGGGTAATTATTTACAAGGGTCTGTATTAGAACATTGAAGTTTCAGGTCTGCGAATGTTCTAATATCGACACCTAGTAACTGAAAACCGGTAAGACCGAAAATTTAGAACATCAAATTTTTTCCTAGGGAAAACATTTGCTGTTCCAAAACACACACACACAACACAAACACACCAAACACAAAGCAATCCACACACATACACCTAAAATCTTACATCTAAACCTACACTAAACTGTACATACATCACTATCTACCCACTTACCTTAACCCAAACCCTAACCCTAAGGTCCGTCTCTATTGCACACACACCTCACCCGCGCCCTAACCCTAACTCACCTATCCCACCCTAACCCTCACATCCACACAATTGCACACTTACCTGAACCCAACCATAACTTTCCACTGCAGAGCTGAAAATAGTGAAGCGACAATAACGGACAACCAAATTCTTTCCCTATTTTCAACTTTCGGTTACTAGGTGTCGATATTAAAACATTCGAAGACCTGACACTTCGATGTTCTAATATAGACCCATTTACAATGTTTGGAATGATTCACCAAATAAGTGGCAACTGAAAAATCATTTAAATGAGCTTAACCATTGACCTGTTTGAGAGTTTACTCCAGTATATTCCTGCACTTTTAACTGCGTGCCTCATGACTTGTGTGTTGCTTCAACGCCTAGCACCATGTTGCTTGTCTCATGCATTCAGAAGAGACAGTGAAGCGGTGTATGGGTTCAAGATATTTATTGTACATAAACATGTCAGGAACTGTAATTAGAACTTGCATTTAAGCTAACTGATTCACTCATTACTTCAGACACACTCGCATATGCATCTCCATTCAGGACTGCATTCATTCTGGCTGACTGTACAAAATGGCACTGTTCTTGCACGTGCTCAGTACTTATATGCACATGCTATCTAGCTATAGTGGTTGAATAGCAACAATACCCTCAATGATCTACACCGGGATCCGTGGATGCAGCCCCTTTGTGCACAGGGATGACAATAGCCATTTTCCATTCTGCTGGGATGAAGCCAGTGCTTAGGCTGAGATTGAAAAGTGTTGTCAATGGTGATGCTGATTCCTATTTTAACCCATGTAAAACATAGCCCAGGATGTTGTCTGGTCCCATAGAGGCTGTGTTTTTGACATTGTAGAGGGTGTTTAAGACCTGCTCCTTGGAGATGCTAGGTGGAGGACAGGTGCTAGGGATGCTTTGTGGTATATGTGGTGGGGAAACTGGAGTGAAGTTTTCACTGAACTTGTCAGCCAGCAGGTTTGTTATATACACATGTTCTGCATATGTAGCACCATTAACTACAAGTTCACCACAAATCTGGGCCTTACCTTTGAGGTTACAGGTGTAACTAAAGAAATCCTTGTGGTTATTCCTAGTTAGGGAAGCTAATTTGGATTCATAGTTAGCTTTGGAGGACTTCACTAGAAGTCTTATTTACTTGTTTAAGTTGCGGAGGGAGTGTTTCCAATTCCAGTTTTGAGACCATTCCTTTCTACTCTTAGACAGTAATTTATTTCTCCTACTCTATAGCCTATTAATGGCAGTTGTCCATCAGGCAGGTTTGTTTTTCCTTGAAAAATTATCATTACCTCATTGTGAGGTAATGATAATTTATATTTAGTTTATATAGTTTTTGTGAAAAGTAATATATGAATGATCCTGTTAAAAATTACACAGTGTTGCCCTATGCATAAGCCGGGTGGACGATTGTTGGAGCTAATGTTGATTGGCTGTTGGAAGCAATGGAGTAATATAATTGGTTACTTACATTTGGGGTTTGGCAAGCTTTTGTTTCCTCAAAATCAACACAAAATGTTGATTTATTTTTAAAAAAGTGGTTTGTAATTGCAGCTGTAGGTTTTAAGGTTTGTTTAGTTATGAAATTTCACGTACAGTCTTTACTGAATGGTTATGTCAATAACAAAGAAGATAATAAATAATACTATTTTTTTAGCAGTAAAAGTGTTTTCAGTGTCTCACCAGTATAATACTTTTGCATAGTAATGATTGGTGGTTCATAGCAATGGGACACTTTGATTTGTTAACTTTTTTAAGATATATGATTAGTTGTTGGAAGCAATTGAGCAATTTCATTTGTCTGTTTTCCCTGGGAGCTTGGTAGGTGCATCTTTTTCTTAAATACTAATAAAAAATTTGATAAAAAAAATGTTGTTTAAAAATTCTTATAATGTGATTATTGAATTTGAAAGTAGCCTTTAAATACCATGTTCTATATATATTTTTTAAGGAGGGTCTATTTTATTAATGAAATAGAAATTAAATAACATTGCATTTCTTATTGTATAAAAAGGTTTGGCATTTTAGTAGTTAGTAGTTCTGCTTAGCGAGGATTGGTCATGAAGCAATGGGGCATTTTTGATTGGCTAATCCTTGCTAGGGCTTTTCTAGTCACATGATTTTCTAATTGGATAAAAAACGTTATTTAAATGTCTTGAAATCGTATGGTTTTTACTTGAAGTTTTTTATTATTAAAAAGGAAAGTGTTTATCTCACAAGAGAGTTGTCTTGCTCAATATAGTATGGTCAGAGTCTCTGCATTTAGCATTTCTGTCATTGTTTATTCTAGAAATAAATAGTGCTATAATAGTTTTTTAACTAAAGATAAGTAATATTGTTCTATTTAAAGACTGCTTACAAGCAATTTAATTTTTATGTATTTTATAAATGTTTTATTGAATTTAATTATAAGATTATTTGTGCTTGGTTTTCATTGGATGTTATTACCAGCTGATTGTTTTTAAGGTATTTAAATACTGACAGAGTGATTGTTTTATAAGTCCTGATGAAGTGTCTGTAATCTGAGGTAACAAAAACACTTAACTGTTGAAATAAAATAATTTTGGGATTACTCAACCTGTCAAATTTTTCCTGGAATTGAATTTAACATGTTATATGGCTTTGGTCACCACACAGGATTGTGTTTTTATTGGTTTGTGTATATCACTGGTTCCAGTTTGGTTATTATTGCTATAATAGTGTTGAGTTTGTCTCTAAATGGGAACTACAAGGTACAAAACATGGTATGAACAACTTTGAAACTCTGGAAATAAGGCTCGAGGAAAAAGAAGTAAGGAACCTAGATTGGAAAATAATAAGTAAGATGAAGATATAGATTATGGCATATGTTTTATTTGTCCAGTGATAAATATACATTAGAAATAGTTGCTTTTCTAGCAAGTGTAAATCAGATACCAGAAACTGAGAGACAAAGGGGCGGAGTCTAGGTGGTCAACTGAGAGCAGTGAATTTTGAGAGCTCCATAAACTAGTATAATAATATAGGAAAATGTTATTATTTTCACGTTTAAAACATCAGATATCTATAGATAAACTATAAACTACATAAATATCAATTTTGGTAGAGATGTACAAAACTTTTCCTGTCAATTAACTTGGAGATATATTGAGTCACTGAATATGGACAACTCAAGGAATTCTAATCCAGATGCTGCCTTGAAAAAAGAACTGCAATTGATGACATCTACCATACAGGAACTATATTTGAAGATGGATGGCTTTAAAAATGACTTAGAAAACCTCAAATTAAATTCTCAAAAACACAGTGATACTTTTAAGGAAACTATTACAACAACACCATACAAAAATAACAAATATAGAGACTTCTCTAAATGACATTGAAGGGAGACTCAAAGTGGAAGAATTCCAAAAAGAATTTCTGCTTAAACAGAATATATGGCTGCTTAACAAAAGAGATGACTAAGAAAACAGGGAAAGGAGAAACAACATAAGGATCTTTGGTCTGCCTGAAAACACTGAAGGTAAAGCCATTATTTCATTCTTAACCTGGATTCCTGAATTTTTAGACTTAAAAGAGGGACTTTCATTTAGAATTGAAAGGGCTCATAGAGCACTGAGGAAACCTGCTTCTAACTCAACAAATACTCCACCTAGATCCATAATTATACAATTTCTTTTATTTCTGGACAAGGAACTAATATTAAAATCTGGTTGGAGAAAATCACTCTTAAAATAGAATCAAAGCCTGATAAGGTTTGACAATGATTATTCTTCCAGAATATTAGAACAAAGGAAAACAATCTGGCCAATAATAAAACTGCTGAAACAAAACAGCATTAAAGCACAGCTGGCCTTCCCAGCCAAGATAAAAATACTTTTTGCCAATGAGATGAGAACCTTTAATGACTTAGAAGAAACTACTATATTCATCAAAAACAACAACATAGTGTATATCCCAGAAGAAATGGAATGGATGGCCCCTACTCTTAAAAGAATAAAGAAAACAAATCCTTGGACTGATGCTAGAAAGAAGGAAAAAAAACTGTTTCCAAGATAGCTGTCCCAAAAAAATAACTCTTACAACTACATCTCTCAAAGTATCAACTGATATGGTACATCGCTTGTCATCTGTTTTTATTTAAAAAAAAAGAAGGGCTTCTTAAACAACTGAGAAACAGTAATGATTTATTCAGAAAGTTCAGAGTCCAATAGTTCTTCACAAAGGTAGGTCAAGATGAGTTACTATTTACATTATATATAAGCCAAACAAAGCAACATATACTACAAACATAGACAATTCTATTCCCCTACTTGAACTCAATGAATACTTATCTTGTTCATTTTTCATTGATTTTACTTTTAATAATTTAAGGAAATAATTAACTAATTCAACAAGGTACCATTCATCAGAGTTCAGATTCAAATGTAACAAATTAACATTATATATTATAGCAGTAACAGTAGAGTGTTTTGAAAAAAAATGCTGTCATGGAGACTAATGCCTTCTTCAGTTAAAGTACGATTTAGAAATGTCATGTATAGCCTGGTTAAATAATAGTAGCAAGCTCTTAGTACAAATGTCATCATTATTCTGTCTAAATATAATTAATATCAATTATGGCAGGTATCCTAGCTATGGGTGCTGTTTAATCAATCCTGATATGGTGTGCATGGATGCAGCTGTGTCTGGCAGCTAGTACAAATGTCATTATTATTCTGTCTAAACATAGTTAATATCAATTATGGCAGGTATCATAGCTTCGAGTGCTGTTTGATCAATCCTGATATGGTGTGTGTGGATGCAGCCATGTCTGGTAGCTAGTACAAATGTCATTATTATTCTGTCTAAACATAGTTAATATTAATTATGGCAGGTATCATAGCTTTGAGTGCTGTTTGAGCCTGACATGGTGTGTGTGGATGCAGCTGTGTCTGGCAGCTGTTGTATGTTGCCATTTTTGTCTCCAGAAAGCTGTGGGTTGCAGCTTGTGATCAAGGTTTACTGATGCTTGTGTAGTAGGAAGAGACATTTGGTATTTTAGCCTGGATCCAGGGGAAGGGGGTGGATAAAACTGTGATTTGGGATATTTCAGAAGAAAATAGTTTGTTTATACATCTGCTGAGTGAGAGGTGGGGAAGGCTGGAAGAATGTGTTATCTCTTGTTGTGGCGGTTTGTTGGGAGTTTTTTTTTTTTTTTGATCTGTTTGCTCTCCATTCTTTTCCTGACTGCTGTCTCACTGAAAGGGAGGGAATTTAGGCTTGAAGTTGTGGTGAATCTTTGCTTCAGGTGCATCGCGAGCCTCTGGTATGCAGTACACAGACACACTAAGGGAAACAGATGTTCCTAGGTTGCCATGGTAATGGAGACAGAGTGACGATAATGCTTAACGGCTCTGAGGAGCCTCCGAGATGATTCTCGGCAATGAAGTTTTTAGTTTTTAAAAAAATATATATATATATAATAAAAGGGCTGTTTTAAACCACATGTACACATATTGATAGTCTCCCAACACTTTGTTTAGCTCATTAAGTTGATAAAAAAATAATAATAATAAGCACAATTTTATATTTAAAATTTATTTTGGTCCAAACACATTAAAGACTTATATAAGAGAGGAAGTCTGAGTTATTGTGAAAGACTAAGAGCAGTTGGTCTTGTGCAGTACCCTTTGCAGTGGTCTGGGAGGTGAGCTTGCTCGGACGTGTTGGGCACATGGGGATAGCTGATTCTAGGGGTGTTTGGGGTTGTCAGGAAGTGCTAGAGTCTCATCAGATTTCCTTCATGGAAATATCTGTGGGAATGGAAGGTGTGTTGAGTGGTTCAAAATGGAACAGGACAAATATTGGCTTGGATATTTTAAGAATAGCCTGGAAACACACCACATGAACTAGTGAATGGTATTCTGGCAAAACTGGATGGGCATTCTTGCCCATGCTTGAAGTACTGATATGTGCATATGTAAGGATGGAAATATACTTATAACAAATAAGAAACTAGAAGGGTTTCATAATTTAAAGTCTATGGACTGTATAAACATGCTTGGAAGGTGCTAATAATAAGAATAAGCATTACAGCTTGTGGTCTCTCAAATAACTAAGCAACATCTAAAAAAACACACACACAATACTTATGTAATGTATGATTTTAGTAAATCTAGACATAAAATATATAATTATCATATAAGATGAAGTCTGCTGAATTTAGATATTAAAGACAGGATTTAATAACATGGGCTTGTGTATAATAACACTACTGTCTTAACTTGTCATGAATGACATACACTACATTGAACATCAAGGGGAAGCATGATGATTTTCTTATATAAGTAAATAAGCATAACAAGTCATGTAATTGCTTTAACTTGAATTGTAGTTTTTGTAACCCATCTTGACCATATATAATACTTAAGTGGTTACCAATGTAACTAATGTTTTATACATGACATCAAACTGACAAAGTTGTTCAAGAGAAACAATAGAAGCCTGAACTTGAAATGCCACAGAATGTAACAATCATATTCTGAGAAAATAGTACTAAATTGACAATAGAAACTCAGTTTAATAACATGGGCTTGTGTATAATAACACTGCTGTTTAAACTTGTCATAAATGACATACACTATATTGAACATCAAGGGGAAGCATGATGATTTTGTCATATGAGTAAATGTGCATAACAAGTTATATAATTGCTTTAACTTGAATTGTGGTCTTGTAACCCATCTTGACCATACATAATACTTAAGCTGTTACCAAGGTAACTAATGTTTTATACATGACATCAAACTGACAAAGTTGTTCAAGGGAAACGATAAAAGCCTGAACTAGGAATGTCACAGAATGTAACAATCACATTTTGAAAAAATAGCATTAAATTGACAATAATCACTCAGTTTAACCTTTGCTGATTATACAAAATAGAATGTTGCCATTTAAATCTAAAAACTTTTAGTATATGCTGCAAAATGGCAATTTATGAATATGGAAAGGGAATTTGTAATCATTAATCACAATAAGTGAATTTGTTGTTTTTAACCTATAATTTCACTCATTTTATACTGAGAAATGACAGATATGAAAATCCTTATGTGTAGGAAAGGGGGGAAGAGGGATACACTGATAATTAAAATGCACTAATTTTCATCAATGTTCACATAAATCAAACTTGATGCTTTAAGTAAGTTACCAACAAACAAAGTGATTACTTAAATGCTGGCAAACAATGAAATATAACTTCTGATATATCCAGTAAAATACATTGTATTATAAACATTAGGTGTAAATATTATTACCATCTATTTATATTAAGTAATAAGTTTTGAAAGACTTCAACAATAATGGTGAATATGTTAAATAACTGTGTGCTATAATCTTTTACTGAGGTTTTATATATGATACATCCTACTTTACTATGATTGAATTGCTTGTCATCTGTCTTTCATGTAAATATTAATTGCTTATACAATAAGTAGACATTTATATTGTATTAGAATTCTTTGTAATCTACAATAGTACTATATATTTTCAAAATCGTATAAATTTTACTTATTCCTATTACAAATATTCTCCATATGATAATTCAATTTATGGAGCTCAGATGTTCTGGTTTGTCAAGGTTTGAGTGATAATCTGATGGGCTTAGGTTTATCCATCAGATTAGGAATGATTTTCATTCCATGGGTAGTGCGGATCTTAGTTTTGTTAACATTTATTAATTTAAATTTATTTCACAAAAACATTTTTAGTATGCCTGACCAAAACATTACTACTTTACTGGTAAACACTCAAAGTATAAAACTGATAATTTCCTTTAAAAGCTCAAACATATACTTTATAGTTATTAGAGGAAAATGTTTAATAGTCACAATAAAACAAAAAATACATAGTCTAAATAACCTAAGATGGATTTAACTTTATTATCTTTAAATACCAATGGCTTAAACAATCATAGCAAAAGATCAAATCTACTGAAATATTTAAAAATGAACAAAGCACAAATTGTCTTCCTTCAAGAAACTCATTTCAAAACAAATGACAATTACAAATGGAATCCTAAGGAATATATGATATTGGAGCAATCCACTTATAAGACAAAGACAAAAGGGGTAACAATTTTATGGAAAACAAGTGTGACTAACCCAGAAATCATTTATAAGTATGAAGCTAAAGAAGGCCTTATGGCATTGGTAATAGTTAAATATAATAACAGAATATGGACCCTAGCCAATCTATATCGGTTCCCAGGCATTGGAACAGGAACTGTTAAAAACAACTTGGATTTCATTCCCAATAATTATAAAGGCAACTTAATATTAGGCGGAGATTTTAACTGTACATTTGATATTTCTTAAACTGCAAACAAAAGGCCACTGCATACACCTGCTGTATCAAACGCTTTAAACAAGTGGGTAGAATCATTTCATCTTGTACAAACTTTCAAATTTAAAGAAGATAAATCTTTGTTGTTTTCCCATCAAGATCACAGATTTGGTACCCAAACTAGAATAGATAAAATATTTGCTGTCCATGACTTACACTCAAAAGTAATTAATTTCACAATCACTCCCTGCCCCTTTTCAGACCACAATTAATTGATACCAAAACTTCAAAATGGGTACAAACCATTAATCTTTCACTCCAGAATTCCAGCATATATAACTAAAATTAGAGAGTTCAAGCCCTGGTCATTATCTAAATTACAATTCTTCTTAAATATTAATTACACCACAGAGATAAATAAAATAATGATATGGGACTCATTAAAAGTGTACATATATGGTAAAACACTAACTTGGTATAAAAACAAATCAGAGAATGAGATTCTAAATTATTAGCTCTACAATCCAAACTTTTTTCAGTAAAAGCTGAAAAAATCAAAATCATTTGGAGATGAAAAAGAAAGTAGAAGTATTAATAAACACAACAAAATTCTAACACATAAAATTAGTTTAATTTTAGAAAAACTAAAAATGAATACCTTGGCCACTTCTCCCAAACATCTACATAAATTATCCACAAGAATCAAAATACAATCAAAAGTTAATAACATTAAAAGTATCTTCCATGAAAAGAAAGGGAAAAATGTCTTGGATATATGTGACATTCTTGATGCCTATAGAAATTACTATATGGAACATTTCCAAAAAGAAAATATACATATCGATCAATTAAATCTAGATGAAAAATGTTCTGATATTTAAAAAAAACAGAAACATTTAAACTAGATCTGCAAGCACCCATATCCTACAAAGAAATTACAGATACAATAAAAGAGGGTAAAAACAATAAAGCTCCAGGTATAGATGGCATAATTATGGAAATATATAAACTTTTTCCTTCAAAGATACTATCCCTCTTCCATAAAACTCTATTAGAAATTCAGTTACAAGCTTTAATACCACCCTCTTGGAGATATTCCTTAATCACACCAATCCTAAAGGAAAACAAATCCCCAAACCTCTATACCTCATATAGACCTATAGTATTATTAAATAATGACTGTAAGATGTTTATGACAATATTAACTAACAGAATTAAAATACCACTATCCAAAACAATAAATAATGATCAAACTGGATTTCTATATCATAGACACACACACAACAATATTAAAAGGCTAATTTCTCTTATAGATTATGTTAATAAAGAAAATAAAGAAACACTAATTGGCTTAGATATAGAGAAAGCCTTTGATTCCCTAAATTGGGGCTATATATTCAAAATCCTTATGCTATTTGAATTTCCTGCATCCTTTGTTCATCTCCTAAAGACTATATATACAAATAATTTAGCGCATGTCAAGTTAGGTCTTTCTACCTCTGTATCTATACATATAACAAAAGGCATTAAACAAGGATGTCCCATGTCACTGATTCTATTTGCTCTGGCTATTGAAATATTGGCAGATTCAAAACAATGTAAAAATCAAAAGAATAAATGTTTATGAACAACACAATTCTAAAGTAATGCTATTTGCTGATAACATATTACTAACATTATCTAATACAAAAGAGACATTAGAAGAATTAGATATATTAATTGACAAATTTCACATATCTTCAGGACTCCATTTCAATAAATCTAAATCAAAATTTTTATTTTTAAATTAAAAAAAGAACTGCATACGAAGGGGAATCACATCATAGGGAAACAAGAATCTACTTTAAAATATCTAGGAATTGAGTTATGCAAGGATTAATAATGAATTAGTCTCAAAAAACTACAATAATATCATCAATACAATTAAAATATCTGTGGAAAAGTGGAACAAAATAATATTAACATTTCAAGATAGACTATATTTAATAAAAATGGTTTTACTGCCCAAGATCCTATATATAGCTTTGGCAATACAATTGTTACCAGAAAGGAATATACTTAAAGAAATTCATGCCCAATAAAAATGTTATGGTTTCCCAAAAGAAAAAGAATAGCTTTAATACATCATATCAGACCCTGGAAGCAAGGAGGATTAAACTTTCCTGATATAAAAACATATATAAAAGCATCAATATCTAAAACAATCTCAGATTGGATAAGTCCAAATTACTCTGCAAATTGGAAAGAATTACTAACTGTAATATCAATAAATGAATATGATTTACAAAAAATTCAAATAACAGATAAAAACAATTTGCCATGGCACATATGTATTAGTATGCAATATAACATAACTAAACCCACTAAAACTCATATGATTAAGTATTACATTGACTCATTTAGGAAAATTATTAATGCAAATATAGATTTAAAAACCTTCACAAATAACTTTCCACATAAATTATATAGAGAAATTATTAATTCCTGGGAACAGAAAGGATTTGTTTGTTGGCTCCAATGTATCAAAGAAGTAAAAGTTTTAGATATGCAAGTAATAAAAACAACATACAAAATTCCACAACAGGATGGGCTAACTTTACAGAGTATTCTGTCATATTCTCAAGATTTAAGTAGAATAATTAGCAATTCTTCATTTAAAGAAATACCTAAATTTATGAAATACATATATGAAATCATATATAATGACTTTGACATGGGAAACAGTATTTCAAAATTTTACAAAATATTGATAAACTATAAAACAACACCCAAAACCTCATATTGGAAATATATAACAAAAAGACACTCAATACAATTAACTGAAGATATTAAAACAAATATCTTATTATCGATAAAATACACATCCTTTGCACAATACTGGAAAGTTTTTAATTTGAAATGCTTGCAAAGAGCATTCTTAACCCCAGACAGAATCAGTAAAATTAGTTCTTCCATAAAAGGAATATGTTGGAGATGTGAGCAACTGCACAATGCAGATGGGAACCCCATTTTCTCTAATTGTGTTAAAATTAAGCCATTTTAGAATAGTATTAATAACTTTCTACAAGCTTTATTTAATGAATCATTTTATTTAACTAAAGCTCTTGTATTAATAAATGTGAATGAAGGTCCTCATTTGAATAGGTCAAACGTGTATCTAGTATGGACTGTACTTGCAATTTCAAAGAAGTGTATAACAAGAAGATGGAATACAAATACAATACCAGCTTTGGAAGACCTCTACAGCCTACTGAAGATCACAGCATTATTGGAAATTAAAATTAAAGAACTAAGAATTTATCCAAAGCCATTTATCAACAACCCTTGGGGAAAAGTCTTATTGTTGATTGACACTATACAATAATTGATCAGACACTCTGATAATGGATTGGACATACTTATAAAGTAACTATATACATTAAGATATGTTATAGTGTCAGGCTAATGTAAATAGTGTACATAGTTATTTAAGATGTTATGTATAAATACTATTAAACTCATTCAAATGTATTTGAAAAATAAAAACAATTTTGAGAAAAAAAAATGAGAGACAAAACAAGAGCCAGTATACAAATGTTCTATCAGCAAGTGGCACATGATGGAACCCCATATGAAAAAGAGCTTATAATAAAAAGGGATGGTGGGATTTGCATGGTATCATGGTATTATCTGTTTTATGCAGCATAACACATGCAATATATGTAAGGGAACATAAGAAAAGAAATAGAACATTGTGAATATATATATATATATATATATATATATATATATATATATATATATAATAAAAGGAAAATATAAAAACGTGAGAGAAGTGGAAGGGATATAACGTATGGAAGTATACAGGATTTAAACAAGGAGTAATAGAGTCATTTAAGAAGTTAAGATAGAGAATAATGTTTGGTGTGCTTAAATAAAAAAAGAAATCGACATAATCATACAAGTCAACTGTTTTATCTAGAAGATCACTGGAACAAAAGAAAGGAAAGAGAAGAAATAATAAAGAAGAAAAGTGTTAAGGAAAGAGAAACAAGTTTCCAAGATTTTTGTGTAACATCTAAGGATACTACTTGTGAGAGAGATTAAATATAAAGTCACAAAAGAAAGGTAATATGGTTGAAGAAGGCAAAAGAAGGCTGTATTGCATGCTTTACAGTATAGAAGAATAAGGGTTTATGAAAACAATGAAAAATATTAAATGCAAAAAAATTAAAGAACATAAATTGAAAACATGTGGCCAAATTCATGAATGCCTACTCTAAGTGCACACTAAGTATACATCGTTCTGAGTGAATAGACAACACAAGCATAACTAATGCCCACCTTCTTCCTCCTAATTTTATGAGTGGACAGATGATCCGCTGTGGCGACCCCTGACCGGGAAAAGCCAAAAGAAGAAGAAGTACTGATTTTCTTGCACTCTTAAATATTAAGGGGGATTCATATATGTTACCACTAAGTGTAGACTGCGTGTACACTCAGTGTAGTCTTTCTGAGTGAATAAACAGCATAAAAAATGTTGTAAGGATGTTCTTGAATACAAAACAAGTTCACTTATTGTAGGCATTCATGATTCCAGCTCATAATGTTTAGGTATTATGAAAAGGATGTGGGACTATTTAAATGAGCTCAAGATTTCATAATTGTGCCATATTAATGGCAAATATGAGCAGAGAGAGATGTATAGCAATATTAGTAATCAAAGAATGGAGTAATATTAAAGCATATAAAAAGATTTAGAAGCAGTTGTGCAGATGGTATAGACTAGAGAAATGTGAGAAATGTAAAGGAATAATGAAACACTAAATGGCAGCATAGTGTGGAATGTTTAAGAAAATGAAATGCATGGTTTGAAAATGCTGGCGATTTGAAATGTGAATTGTAAATAAAAAAAAGCCTCTACTCTTGTTGATAATAGCCATTTGAACTTTAAAACTTACCTGAGCTACCACCATCTCAAGCATAAAAGTTCAACTAGAAAAGAAAAAACAGCAAATGCACTGTGTGCAAAATTCCGTCTCTGTGTCTTGGAAATTCACCTCTATTCTAATGGATTGCATAGATTCATACTAGGCTAACTGCCCTTGCGAGCCATTTTAAGCCTAGACAATTATCCCCTGTGAGATTCAAACCCTGTACCTTGTGTCTGTAAGGCAAACACCTTAACCATTAGGCCATCCTCCCAACGCTCATAACAGTCCACAACACCTTCAATGAAACCAGGTAGAAGTGAATAAAAGTTTATTGTAATGCCAACAAACAAAGCATCTCAAGCATATGAGACTTCAGTTTAACATCTCATTCAAATGAGAGTCTCTCAGAACTAGGCTTCCCCTTATGCTGTACTACCATATATGTAGTGGGCCATTAATCCAATTAACTATTATGAGGATACAACCCACCACCTTCTAATCTTCTAGACACTGAAGGTAAGTTTGATATCTGCAGAACCATACACACAGACATTTCATGTAGGAATGTATGCATCACAGGAAGCTGCAAACTCACACTGTGTAGTGTAAATCAGCTACCTCTGAAAGTTTCCTATCTAAGCAATACCTGGTGCACTCACAAGAGACAGGATTCACAGACAAGTTGTTTAGTGTGTAACTTCATAGACCCGACACTACACAGGCAGGTACTGGCTAGTACCAGTACAAAGTCCCATTCTGCATTCCAGAGCAGTGAGCCCAAATGTGCAAATGAAAATCTGCACAAACAGCTGAAGAACTGCATGCAAGGAAATGTGAACTGAGGTAGTAAAATGAAGTCTTAGTGATATTAAAATAGATGCAAGGTGAACATAGTTGCCATTCAGTCTTCTACAGTGGAAATTGGGAATCTGTGTTCCTAAAAATAAAGCAGCAAAACACATCAAAACCGTCATCACTGTAGCAGCAAGAGTGTTCAGAGTTGTAGTAGCCATTTTATGGCAACATATGAAGTGCTTAGTGTCACCTCTTCCTGTCAATATGCTACATAAACAATGCCATCAGGGGTTGTCTTACCATTGTTTTATTGATTAAGGGATTATTGATAACTTTACAATTAAACAATACAGTGCACAGGTCTTGGATGATGTATGTCACCTACACACAAAATCAGTACAAAAGTGTGCCTTTCCAATGTCTGTGAATATCAAGGTATGCATAGATCTTCTAACACTGGCTTCATGGATATTTCAGACACCAACTGAAGATACATTGTGCATTTTCACAGCCTCTACCTTTATCATACTCAATAAGTTACTTGATGCAATGCTTCTATATAGAGAGGATCATATATAGCATGTCTTCTATAAGATCACCCACCTTCCTGAGCTGCTGGATGACATAAAGTACAAGCATGCAGTAATAAGGCCCTACTTGGTCGACACTCACAAAGGTTTCATGAATTGTCAAATAGTGTGTGATGTTTGTGGGATCATAATCAACATGTCTGCAAAGCTCCTAAGCAGTTCATGTTATTCATATGTATGACAATGTATCTCAGCTATATCAGCACTTCCTGCGTACAGAAATTATACAGGGCCATGTAGTTGGTAAGTGCAGGCACTGTAGCTACTGCCAAATTATATGGCTAAGGAATAATCCATCACCAGCTAAACACACAAACATATTTCATTTAGGAACCATTTTACAAATATAATTTCAGTGCATTTTATTATCGCGCGCTTTCATCAGATGCAATATCTAACTTAATCAGAATGAATATACCCATGAGTCGTAAACACCAAAATGTACACGCCTTCTTCCATGATAACCTCTGAGTATACAGGTTTGTGCGATTGGCTGTTGGTGGAAAACTTTTTTTTTTTTTTTTTTTTGCCCGCTTGTGTACACATTGTGGTTTTATAAAGTATGCTGCTACATGTTTATTGTCTCCATATGTAGTAATTCCCTCACAAATAATCATACTTTATTGCAGATGATTCTGGAGACCACTTAGATCCCTAGTTTATGACACCATTACAGAACCCAGAGATTGTGACCAAACATTACTATAATACTGCAAAGATACAAACCCACAATATCAATAAGCATGTGTTTTGCCTGCCCATGCTCAATACCGCTGCTTTGATGTATCTGGGAGGGGCACTCTAGTATGATCCTGCCACAACCTAAAGAATGTTCCTAGCAGGTTGTATGTTGATAATTTGGTGGTGAGGAGACAGGCTGGGCACCTGCAGGATACTGGCATGATTAGATCATGCACTCACATGACCTATAGAGAGAGTGCATCAGCACCATAGTCTGATGGTAGAACAACAACATCCTGAAGCCAAACACCACCCCCACCACCCACTCACCCCAGGAACCAACAGGCACAGTCCACACACAGGAGGTGAAACTGTGATTTCTTGTCAAGATGCCTGGGACCTCAACAACACAGTGACTGTGTGGTATCACACAGATCAGACATGATGCATGTAGTGTAAATAGCTGGTTATGCTTGTCAGTGCATGGTTGAGCCACAGTATGCATGAGACATACCCACATTTACCATGCAGAGGAAGGATATAGCCAGACACAGTTATTATCATGTGTACAGGTGGTGAGCGACACAGGAACACATGCCTGTCCACAAGCACTGGGTGGGTAGCATATCACATATCACATGAGTCTAACATGGGGTCTCAAGCTAAAAGCTATTCTGTATCATATACAATTTCCTCCTATGATCAGGTTGGTAACCCACTATGTGACAGTGGTCTGATGCAGAGGTGGAAATCCTAAAATAATAGGAATTCTGTATTATACATAATCTTCCCCTGCAGTCTGCTTTGGGTGCAACTTAATGAGCAAGATCTGTGGCTACTACATTGGCTTATAACACTAGAACTTAGATTTCCCAAAAAGGGATGTTGCGTGACTTCAGGACTATGACCTGGATGACATTTGCTCATAAGCTGTCCTGCCAGGTTAGGGCAACTGTCGTGACCTCTCATTACAAGGAATGGCAGTTCCAGAGTCAGATGCGAATGTGTGTACACCTTGATTGCTCCCATACATAGACACCCATGGTTCATGCTATCCTCAACCTCAGTCAACACTGCTAGTAAGTACAGTGATGGATGTACTGGGAAGTCTCTGTATGGATATGGACATACTGGCAGTGTGTGTGTGTGCCACCACAGACCTCAGCAATCAACAACTACAGTGTCCCTGTCCTCCATTTTTACTGGACTGCAGCAAATTGTGCCTGGATGATAATATGACACATCTGTTAATTTATCCTGAGTGTAGTAAACATATCAGAGGTCACAATAGACATGTAATGGCATGAGGCACCCCTGCAAGGCTGCAAAATTGTAGGTGTACACTCACATCAGATTTAGGGTGGACATCTGCAGCTGCAGCCAAAGAGGGAACATTTCTGGTCATTGTAGCCATGGGGAAACCCTCTCCTACTGAAAATGGTATACTAACATGCTGCACAGTCTCATGTTTTTGTTTGGGTGAGGCCGTGTGTTTACCATGCATTAAGGGTAGATTCACACCAAGGAATGAAACAGACAGTGTCACTGTGTCATCCATCAGACTGTGATTCAAGTATCTGTTTCTCATCATCATCATCATCATCATCAACCCCAGCACACTTACTAACATTAGCCTGCTGTCATGCCCCACCCTCTTCAGGTTTCACTGTAGTAGTGTTCTGACATGTCAGTTTACAACAAAATACATAGACGACCAAGGACAGGTACCTGTGCAAAACCATGCCTCTGTGGCATGTATGGTAAGAATGTCCATGCAAGGTGTACCATATAAACCCAACCTGCCTCTACTGTCATACTGATTTGGTTGGATACCAGATGTACCTACATCAATACATAGCCAACAGTTCTGGTCTGCCTATGGTATCAATTTGCTGTACAACTGTATGGAACACTAGTGCAAGAGGTATTAATCTGCTGCATTGCCCACTGAGACATGTGGGTGTTGGTCCATCATGATGTCAGTGTCTACTCCTCCAGGGATAATCCCATTAACTGTATCCTCCCTGCTGGGATACGAAAAGCTGCTCTGGATATGTCCATCTGTTACTCCCAGCTGGATTCCCAACAAATGCATCCCTGTGGTAGACTTATCAGCTGCTTTCAGAAATGTCTGCATCTTAGCACATCATGCCATGTCAGTAATACACATACAACTGTGCTGTAAAGTGCAACTGCATCCCCAGAGCATTTATGTCATGCACCACTATCTGCCACATCTAGTCCTGTAAAGGCTGAACAGCACCCCTTCTGTATATACCAGATGGATGTACTATGTCCACATAGTCTAAGTATTTGTAGCAGGACACCATTTTCAACACAGCTAAAATTTACCAGCCTCTATCATCCACTTCATCCTGTAGACATTCAGGTAAATGTGAACACATGATGAGAAGATATACAGTGTACACTACTGGAATAAGTAGAATGACAGTTACAAAGGGGTAACCTACGTAATCAAACCTTCTGTGGGGGGTGCTACACAATAGCTATGGTAAGGTACACTGAGAGAATCGTGTATAGGCACATGACTGCTGTACTCACCACCACAGACCATCATATACATTAGACACACTGTATGAGTGATGTAACCCTTGTACAAATATGAGATATATGCAGGCACACATGTTCCTGTTGCTACCCTTTTGTAATGAGAATCCTAGTAGAAGGATGTATATAATTAGCAAGGAAGACAAAAGACAGCTTACACCCACTTTCAGAATGCTGTGCATCTCCTCAGACCACCTATAGATTCAAATAATGCTGCAATACATCCTAATAATGCTGCTCAAATGGCGCACTATAAGTTGATTGCTGATCAACGCGAGTGCCAAGTTATTATTGTTATTTCACTTATGGTAGTGATACCCTCAACCTCCTAGTGCATGATATCTGGACAAAGCCTAAAATAAGAGGGAGGACAAGGGCTGAAAAATGGGGAAAGATTTTAAATATTGTTCTTAGAAATTTAGAAATTTGCTAGAATAACAGGATTTGGGTTAGCATGCATTTTTCTGAAGGATAAGAAGTCTGAAACTCAAAAAAGTATATGATTTGCAACAAAACCACAAATTTTACAAGAAACAGTCCAAAAAAAATGAGGCGAAAATCTGGACAGTTTGAGACGTAGGGGTAATGTATCTTGTGAGGCCTAAATTATTAGTATGGTGGTATTTTTTAGCTTTTTGTTATGTCCCAAATAATGTTATTAGTTTACTACAGTTTATAATCAGAACCATATTAGACAGCCAGTTCCACAGTATAGTGAAGCCATATACTTTTAGTTCTCTGAGAATTCTAAATTGAATTCCATTTGGTTCCACAGTTTTGCTTAATTTTTTGAAGTCCTCACATAATGCTTGCTTTTTAAAAGAAGCAATAACCTAATCCTCATGACACTTATTGATTAGATGTGATAAACCACATGTTATGTGTACCTGCAGCTCTTTTCACACCCCTTTATCCCTGTTTCATCCTTCCTTAATCTCATCTTGTCATCTCCTCACTTACTGCCTCTCTTTCATCCCACTTCCCTCTTCTCTTTGCATCTCTCACACTTTTCTTCTTTCTACTTCTCTTCCCTCTGCATGCCTCTCTCCCCTTTTGTGTCTCTTCTCCCCATAGTATCCTTTCCTGCAACTATTCTCGCTTACCTCTTTTAGTGTCTTCGTACTTCTCTATGTAATGATATGCTGCTATCCCTTTAGCATAAACCATCTCAATCATTATGGCTACATTTTATCCAAAAAGCTTTGCTAAACAAAATTCTGTTTTCCATCCATGTTTTGACTTTGTAAACTGCTTCTTGAACTAAATCTTGTAGCAAACTTTTGCATCTGTAAATATATATATATATATGAATTCACTTTATAATCTCGAAATACTGAAGTATCGAATTTCAGTATCTCGAGACTAAAAAGCTGAAAAATAAAAAAATCCGAAACTTTAAAACCACGAATGGAACACAAAAAAAACACTACACCACACAAACACAAATACACCTACCTGCCAACACTACAAAAAAACAAACCAACACACACAAACACAACGAAACTAACACACACACACAATCCTGCTAAAAGCTGGGGGTCAAGCCCCTCTGCACCGCCCACACCCCCTACTTATATATACTAACTCCGAGGTCGCACTAAAAATACAGACACATGAAACTCACCACTACACGCATTCACACACACTAAAATCCCTACCCAATACCCTTACAAAAACACCACTTGCCTCAAACCCCAGCTAAATCCATAAACCACACCGCATGTCACCTATGCGAACCCATAATGGTGAATGCGACATTTCCACATTCGCTATTATGCAGTTTCGCGTAACTGCACTTTTTACTTTATACTCTCGAAATACTGAAATTTGACATTTCAGTATTTCAAGACTATAAAGTGTAACCATATATATATATATATATATATATATATATATATATATATATATATATATATTATAACATATCTTTGTATCTGTAAATATGTTTTGTTAATTTCTTATGTGATCTTATTCGCCTGGGTTGTGTCTCAAAATGGTCCATTAAGTGCACTACCCCGGTAAACAAATTAATAAATAAAATAAATTAAAAAATAAATTATTCCTCTTTTTATTTGCAAATACTGAGTAGAATTTTTCATTTACCCTGCTTTTCTGTATCTTTTCCTGCACCACACTTCCTTTTTTTGTTCCTCATGTATTTATAAATGGTTTGATCTCCCTTCTATTTTCCCTTAGTTTTTGCCTTTTTTAATGTATTTATTAGTAATACTTTGGTTGCCCTTTTTTCTTTCCTTTAATTTATATCATTCCATATCTCTCATATTATGTGTTCCTTTATATCCCCCTAAGTGGTTTTAAGAGGTCTTTGAAGACTATGAAGATCTGTTCATACAATTTATACTATACCATTCCTAATTATGTGTTTAAAACTATTGCTGACTTGCCATGGCATGACCATGTGTCGCATCATGAGTTTTACTTACTGTAATGTCTTTTACTTTGTTATATAGATAGCCTGTTCTTATTTTTTATTTTATGCCACATTTTGGTTTTACTTTTATTTACCTCTGTTTCATATTGTATTCATTATTTGTTTTTCACTCATGTTTAGGGTTATGTTCTTTAATACAACCAAACTTTAACATAATCTCTGCTGTCATCTCATATGAGAACTGTTTTTGTTTTCCTTCATTTTGATTTCCAAATTTGTTTAACACTAAAGTTTGTTTTATCTGTAGTGTCAGGCTTTATGTATCCCCAATATTCTTCTAAACTACTTTCATATCTGCTAGAGTATCTGGATGTACTGCCTCGCATTACCAAAGTGAAGTTTACCTACCAAAAGTCCATAACCGCTTTTGATTAACCAGACTCATTATTAAGTTGATTATGAATCAGTGTTTGGTCATCACTTAATTCCAAATGTCTGCCCACATCCAAATCTAAGGTCTGTCCTCCTTCCTTATTTAAGAATAGCAAATCTAAGGCTATCATTTTCAATTAAAAGGTTTATTATGTAAGGCTCACTCATTGTAAGGCATCATGGATGACCTTATTCTTTGATGTAACTAAAGCCACTATTCATGACTTAACTTGTGGCATATTAAACTCACTCATCACCCAATACCTCCTCTTTATCTTTCACATTAAATATACCACCTCTTACCTTCCTTTGCTCTTCCAGTTCATTAAAGAGGATCAGCTATACAAAGTCGGTACTGATGTTGTCTTTTCTATTTCACAAAACTCATGGTGTTTCTTTCCTTGTTTACTCATGTGTAGTGTGACTTATCTTCATTTCTTTACAGAGAGGGCTATAGCTCTTCTTTGTTTCCTTTTACACCCACTGTTCCTTCTATAATCAATGTTTCCAAGTGGAGTTACATCCCAGTAATGGTCTTCTGTGTACTATGTGCCTATAACTACAAGAATATTAAATCATTCTTCTCTTAATACCACTACAACAGGTAGCATTTTGTCTAGACCATGAATATTTCTACTCATTGCCTTCCATTTTTTGTCTTACTCTTTTTACCTTATCTATTTTGATAGTGTATCCATTTTTCCCAGACATTATTAATCTCACTATAATGCTCTCACTACTAGAGTTCATGTCTTTAATTAGCCTGACGTTTTCAGAGGACCTACTTGTGTATGTCCCTTCTGTAGGTCCCAGCATCTTTCTTCATTTTTGTTCTTGATGCCTCTATATAGGAATCACCAGTGCTAGAACAGTGTAAGGTGTGCACCTCTGTTCTATCATTCTTGTTCTCTTGAAGCCCACAATGGTCCAACTGCTCCTCATTCTAACAACATCTAGGGTGGTAGTGGTAGCCTTTCAGTCCCTGGGTGAGACATGTGGTCTCCTGAATCTTTTATCTGGTCAGATGTGCACAAAGAGATGAGAAAGATCCTGTCTGTCTTCTATGTGAGGTGCCTGAAGAAAGGGAAACACTGCACCCTCCTTCATGTATCCTGGAAGAATGTCACTGCAGAACTAGACAATGCTCACATAACGTCTTTCTATATATGTCTTAAATGTTAGTTTTTATTCTATTTACTTTTTAGGTATGTTTTTACACAAATTTACATATGTGGGCTTTCTACTAAAATTCTACTCAAATATTCCTGTTTCTCTTAGGTGTTTGCTTACTTGCAAAGACTCAGACATCCAAACACTAGATATTCTACATTTCTGTGTCCATCTCGCTCTTTCTCTATAACATTTACCCTACAAAAATGGTACAATAAAACAGAAATGACTTAAGCAGAAAGGGAGGAGCAGAGAAAATACTATGTTTCTTGTTCTTACACCTTGTTTTGCTCTTTATTTATTTATTTACATGTATTTACTAGGGTGGTGGTCGGATTAAAACAGACCCTCTACAAATACAGCCCAGGTGAGTACCTCAGAGTAAAAGTATAACAAAAATAAAAAAATTAAGTTACAGTATAGTAAAGAACGATGTAGCGTGTGTCATTAAATTATATATTAAATAATACGTGGTTAAGAAAAGAAATGACTTTTGCCACAACTATTCTGTAAAAATGTAAACGAATGACTGATCACCCTAATTATCGCATTACTAAAGTTACCATCTGAAACGTAGCACTCCTTTCCTTACACTGGACATAAACGTAAGTAATTAGAGCTAAACTACTTTGTGTTTGTATCTTGTGAGAAGAGAAGAGAAGAGAAGAGAAGAGAAGAGAAGAGAAGAGAAGAGGAGAGGAAAAAAGTTAAGGAAACACTCTGGCAACCAAAATACATTCTCTACTGTGCGTTATTTTTATAAAAATCTAAAAGAACTACTCATCTCAGTAGTAATTACACTGAAGTTCCAAATCAAAAATATATTACTAAATTTACAAATCATATGCTTACTTCTCATTCTTTGGCAGATACAAACAGGTAAGCAATTTTAACTAAATGCTCTGTTTTTTCTTGGCAAGGCGGAAAACAAATATTAGGTCACCTACAAAACAGAGAGAGAAAATCAGTAATAAAAAAAAAAACTGCAGTTTTCATCAGGCCTCTTTCCTTGCCCCATATCTAGCCATCTCAACTAAAACATAGCTATTATGCATATTTTCCCTTGTACAGCTTATGTAATATAATCTATATAATTCTTATCTCTAAATGCTAATAAAGATAGTTTTGTTTGCTAAAATATTCATTTATCCGTTTGCTTCTTTTTATTTTATTTCTCTTCCACTGACTGATTTCTTACTCCAGAAAGGATAATCTGATTACTGCTTATTGTGTTAATGTTCTAAGTCATATTAACCACTTGGGTCTCTTTCTGGACATTCTTCCTAAATGCACCTGTGTGTGTCACATCCATTTGTACATATAGAATGCATTTGTGTGTGTGTGTGTGTGTGTGTGTGTGTGTGTTATGACACTATGAATCTATTATACTTTCTGAGATCCTCCTAATCTGCTGACTCCTCACACCATAAGAAATCAATCCAGCTATGCCTCAAAGGAACCCTACTTACCCATATATACACACAGTGTCATCCTTACACTCACTACCCAAAGTTCATAACAACAGGTGAGTATGAGGCCATAGACTAACCAGTAAACTGAGTGCTTTGTGCTCTAAGGTCTTGTCCCACCACCACAGTTGAATGCCTACAGTATTCATGCACCCATCTGTTAACCATTCTCTTGATTCCCTTATACATACCTCGTTATGATACACACACCAAGAGAAAGGATTATAAGGATTTCTTTGAAAAATGTGAGAATGAATGAAGTTCTTAAAAAAGGGTAATATTCAAGGATCTGTTCCATGTAGAAAATATACCACTGTATAAAAAAAAAAAAACATCAGTGGAACTTTGTAGCTCATATTATGTTTGTACATCTACAAGTAATGGATAGATCTGTGAGTGTATGGATGAGTGTTTTATTTCACTTTATAAATGATAATATTGTGAATACTTTTACTGTTTTTGCTAGGGCAGAAATAAGCCTACTAACTTGTGATCGTGAGGTATACCATCTCAATTCTGTCAAGTTGCCTTCTGAAAATGTAATACTTACATTTTATTTTTGTTGGACTGCTTATACTATTTGTATCTAATCCCTCTGGTGCTTAATGGTCAGAATAAATAAGAAAAGGTCCTTATCAGCAGTTAATGTGTTAATGCTAACATTAATGCACTTACATATCACCCCTCACTCTGCAGTCATTTTAGGAAGTTAATTATTAATAAAAGAAGGTTGTGCATGCAGCTGGAACTAGAATGCTTATGAGGTCAAAAATTATCAGCCTGTTGATGGTGAGTGAAACATTTACATGCCACACACATCAGGACTTTGCACTAGGAGCCATCTCCAAATCAGATCATAATCCTTTATGTTAGCAATAGCACTAGCCCCGAGGACATGCGATGAGATAGGTGGGAAATATCCATGTTAATGGAATTTCACCCGCAGTCAAGGACATGTTCTCACTTTTAAGTAAGAAGTAAAAGCAGTATCTTTCTTTGCCTGGACGTTTAGGACCTTTACATTTATGAGCTTGCAAGTTTCATTTCGGGAAGTATATTTCAAGAAAAAAAAACCACTACATTGTGGTTATTCACATCCAAGTAAAAGGCTGTCTTTCACTCAGCTTGAAAAAGTGAACAGTGAAGTTACAAACATTTGAAAGTATAAGAAAAGGTACATTTTATATACTTAGCATACTGCTGCAATTCTCCCTTCCAATATTAACATTATTAAGTGGCCTTCACCCATAGTTCGGTCACTAAACAACTCTGAATACTGATTTCAGATAATTCAATGAAACAGTATTTTTTTATTTTGCGACTTTGTCAGGAAACTAGACCAATATATTCTGCAAAGCTGTCTGAATGAGACCAGTGTCATTTTCAAAGTACTAAGACTGTCATTGCTGCATGCACCGCTGGGTCATTAACGTTCTCTGAATGTCTTCAGCGCAATGACCTAAATGCAACCTGAATTAAAACATCTTTCAATGAACATTAATTTTCTTCTTTTATAGCTTGTCAGAATAACACTTCTAAAGTTATGTAATCTGAAACTTGTGTTTGCTACTTAAATATGGAAAAGCTGAAGATTAGATGTGAATATGTATGCCACACAGCCCTACTTTCATGCTTCTTATTTAACTCTTAATGAGTACACTTGTTTCAAATAATTAAATATTTCCTTCATTTTATCTGTGATATGCTGGACCTATGCATAAAGTAAAGCTGCAAAAACATGATCAGTGTTAGTAGATGAAAGCGATCATACCTCTCAACCAATTAGTGCAATAAATCTGGACAAAGCCTGCCTGACAAAATGGGGGACAAAGGCCCATAAATGGGGACAGATTTTAAATATTGCTCTTATAAACTTAGAAAGTTGCTAGAGTAACAGGGTTTGTGTTGATATACATTTTCTGAAGGATTTGAAGTCTGAAACTCAAATGCATGTTATTATTTAGTGACTTCAGTCCTTAGTGATTTGCCAGAAAACCACAAATTTTATGAGTAACAGAGCAAAAATATGAGCCAAAACTCTGGACAGTTGAGAGGTATGAAGGCAATCCACCTATACACATACAAAGCTTTTTCTGGTCCTCAGTTTTGAGTGCTAATATCAATATAAATTATTTTTAATATGTACAGATATCAAATGCAAAAGATAGCAGTTACATAGTTATTGCATGAGGACTCCCCATATCAGCCATTTGAAACCCCCTTGGTTACATACCCATGAAAAATGTGAACCTAATTGTAGTTAAAAGTTCATCAACTTTTTTTTTTTTTGAGGCAGATGTTCATTTATATAATTTTAAGGAAAACTGGATTCACTTATAAAAAACAAATATGTCAGCATTTTACATGCAGCCTTCTGATTTGGCAGTCATTGATCAGGTGTGGAGGCCTATGTATGGCAGGCGCAGTGATATATAAATCAGACAGCGAGAGAGAAAGAGGGAGAAAAACAGTGAAACGTTGCATGAGCAGCAAGGATGAAAATCTTGCAGATGATTTTTTTGTTGTGAAATTAATTGAGAATGAGATCTGCAACAGGCAAAAAAGTAATATAATCCACCTACAGAAGCCTCATGTATGCTGGAATATGTTGTACTGCAACATAGGATGAAGGAATAAAATGTGTGGAACAAAATGTAGACCACAGAGAGGCACTGACAGTTCAGTAGTATACAGCAAACTATGCTGCAACTGCATTTCCAGCAGAAACCACAGCTGTGATGTGTGTAAGCCTGGGAAAAAAGATGAGAGGTGGGATATATACCAAAAATTAGGACAGAGTGGTTTTAAGTCCATCATGGTGGCATAGTAGCAGATATTACAGGTTAACTACATAATACGTCACAACACTTAGCAAGGGTTACTACTCACTGGGTTGTTGCCCAAGCAAAACATCCAGCATGCAACGCAGTATGTTTGTGCAAGACACTAGTAATAAAACTTTGAGGAAGCAAACATGGTGCCTAAGATTACAGAGTCAGAGACTCTGAAATAGAAGGCAGAGTTGATATTCTGGGGGGGGGGGGTGCTGAAATAAGGAAAGTTACAGCATAGTAACAGTCAACACAAAGAGAGCAGTCTGCTTTTCTATATTAGTAGACAATTGTACAGCAGAGAGACATGTATTCAATGACTGAAAAAGAGAACTTGTATATAAAATGAACAGAAGAAAGTATTAAACTATTTTTTGGAGAGCATGATCTTATTGCAGTGAATAACTACAGTTTTTTGCAATGGCTAATGTCCATGAAAGACTATAGTACAAAACGTAGGTGGTGGTATTGGCAAGATTGTTGTCTTATAAATTATCATAAGCAAAATTATGTAGGCGCAGACTTCTTGTTCCAGCCTCACAAATTTGAGACAGAGTTGGGTACAGTGTAACAAGTAAGATGAATGGAGTTCTCAGAGCAACTTGGTTAAGGAAATGTAAATTATGACTCTTATTCTCGTTCAGTGTAAATTGACCTAGTCATGAGGTGGTACAGGACTGGTAATGTCCTGAAGAAGGAGGCATCATAGGCTGGAATCAACCAAATACAGAAGAAAAGAAAAGATACCTGAATTTACATCACATAATTAATAGAGCCAATATTAATGTGTCATAGAAAAGAGTCTTATTTTGATATATATGACAGATGTCTATCATCATCATCATCATCATTAACCTCCTTCTTCCCATTTTATTTTTACATGGGGTGGAGTGTGTCATCAGCTGTCACCATCTCCCTCGATTCAGTGTCAGTCTCCTGCCTTCTTTAATAGTCATGTCACAGGTCTTCTCCGGTACACTCCATCTTTTTTTTGGTGACATCCTCATTTCCTCTTGTCTTCTTCCTGTCTCTCCCAAATCTTCTTCACTAAATATCTTATACTTTCCTGCACATGTACCCAAATCACTACAGTGTTTTCTCTTTCACTATTTCTGCAATTGGAGTTATTTTGGCTTCAGTTCTGATAATGTAATTTCTTTGTCTGTACTACAGTGTTCATCCTACCACCCATCTCATGCACTTCATCTTCATCACTTCTAGCTTCCGCAACTGCTCTGCCTTCACTGCCCAGGTTTTTGTACCATACAGGCATACTGGTAACACCACCATTTTGTACATCTTACATTTCAGCTTCTTCTTCTTCTTCTTCTTCTTTCGGCTTTTCCCGGTTAGGGATCACCACAGCAGATCACCTGTCCACTAATGATTGGCAGTGGAGTTCTACGGTGTCGACTTGCCAGCCCAGCACCCAACCTTCCACAGAAGGTACACGCACTCATGCCTAGAGCCAATTTTTAGAGTGTACAATCCACCTACAGCATGTCTTTTGGGATGTGGGAGGAAACTGGAGCACTCGGAGGAAACTCATGCGACCACAGGGAGGACATGCAGACTCTGCACAGGATTCAGCTTATTAGGCATTTCTCTGTTATACACTACCCCTGGCATTCTGTACCAGTGGGTTGCAGACCCTCTGATACTAGCTTTGACCCCTCATTCAGGCTTCACTTCTCCACAACCACTGCCTCACAGATATATGAAGCTATTACACTATCTCACTACTTTCTCTTCTATTCCACTTTTCACTTTCTTCTTATTTCCCCATTTGCTGCCATGACAGCTATCTTGTTTGTACACCATTTCAGCCCATGTGCCTTCAGTTTTGCATTCCATTCCCTTATTTTCTGATGTTCCTATATAGAGTCTGCTTTTAAGGCAACATCATCTGCATACAGCAACTTTGTTGATCTCTCTTCTCTGATCTATTTGCTCATGTAGTCCATCACTAGTATGAACAGCAGTGTGCTCAGAGCTGAACCCTGATGCACACTTACTCCCACATGGAATTCCTCTATGAGTGTGAACACCGCTTGCACTTGTGTCATTAGGTTCTTGTACATAGCCTGCATTAATTCTACCAATGTTTACAGGACTTTGAACCATTTCAGTACTACCAAAATCAGCTTTCTTGGAACCTTGTCATGTGTTTTATTCAAGTCTAGGAATGACCAGTTGGACTCTTTCCACATGTCTAACTACTACTACTCCACTATCTGTTCACTAAAACATCAGGTCAGTTGTGCTGCAAACTGCTCATCTCCCATCTTACTTTTGACTAATCTATGCATTTGTTTACCAGTCACTCTCTCCAACACCTTAATGCAGTGTGACACTACCTCTGTGCTCTATACTGCCCACAGCTGTGAATATCCCCTTACTTCTTCTATACTGGCACTAGTATGCTTATTCTCCAGTTATCTGGGACATATCTTTCTCTCCATACTGATAGGAATATTCTCAGGAGCCATTTATTCCCTAATTTACACAACATCTAGATTACATCTGCCCTAATCTCATCTGAGCCTGCTGCTTTCCCTGACTTTATTTCCTTAGTGTTGTTCTTAATTCTTCTAGGATGGGCTCCCCTTCCTATTTCCTCATAGGCTGTCTATGGGGTGGTACAACTTCTGTGGGGTTGTCTTCATTCAGAATCTGCTGGAAGTACTCCTTCCATCTGCCTTTGATATCCTGTGGCCTGGTGACCAGGTTGTTGCTGGCATCCCTTATGAATAGTGTCTGATGACTACCATCTTCGTCTTTCAGTATTTACCTTGCAACTTGATAGAGTTTCTTTGTGCCACCAGCTGAGTCACTTTTCAACATCTGATAGACTTCCTGTGATGCCTAGTTTGTTGCTATTGCAATTGCTCTCTTAGCCTCTTTATTAGCCAGCCAGTATTCCATCTTAGCTTGGTACAGCTTTTCTATCTCCCATATTTTCCTGCACTCCTTCTTTCTTTTGATAACTACCATGGACTGCAAAATGACACTTCATCTTAGTAATGACAGTACTGGATGCTAGATCCTAGAACCTAGGTCAGTCTCAAACCAATATGAATAAGAGTCTACTAACACCAAGTAATGTTGACCATTCCACTTGAAAATGTCAGTATCTACTGCCAACCAATGTAGTTCAGGAATATGGTTTAGCTAAAGTGGTTCTTTCTATTGATGTGGCTTTGTACTATTACATAGAGAACAAGATGAAAGTACTATGTCAATATCCTGTGATATAGAAGGCCACAATACTAAGTCTCTCACCCTTCTTTTTGGTAGAATCAGTTCCTGGGTGGCCATGATGCAAAATGATAATAAACTATTTTGTAATGACTTTGGAACAATCACTTTTGGACATTTCATGATGATACTATTGTCAAACAAACTCTCATCTCTGTAAGGAAAATAAGGTTGTACATCTACCGGAAAATTGCTTTGAAGGCCATCCTTGACTGATAAAGTGGTTGAGCTTCTGAAAAATTGGATCTGAGGCTGCATGATTTCTAAGCTCAACAAGACTTGCGGAAGAAAAATTCCTCACTTCCATGACTTCATAATCAAGTTTCTCATTTTCATGCTGTTCAGTGGTATTTATGGGTGATCTGGATAAAGTATCAGCAAGATAAAGAACTTTGCATTTTGTGTAGACAAGATTGAAATTATACTTTTGCAATTTGAGCATCATGCATTCCAATCTGGCTAGAGCTGTATGCATAGGCTTTCTCAAAATAGTGACTGGAGGTTGGTGATCTGTTTTAATCTGGATAGGTCTACCATAAATATAATCATGAAACTTCAAACATGCAAACACAATTGCCAAGAGTTCTTTCTCTCTCTGCACATAGTGCAGTTCAGTTTGGGTAAGAGTTATGGATGCATAAGCTACAGATCTACCCTCTTGAAGAATGACTGCACCAGCCAAATTTTGAAGCATCACAAGAAAGAGTAACTGGTTTGTGGACATCATAGTATCTTTGAGTTAGTGAACTGACAATTTTCTGTTTTAGGACATAAAATGCTCTTTGGTGTTGTTCTAACCAGGACCAGAATACATCTTTGCGTGTTAGCTCTCTAGTGGTGCTGAAAGTTGGCTCAAATCTGGAATGAACTTGGCTAGGTAGTTAACCATGCCAAGAAAATGTTGTAGGGCTTGAACATTGCCTGGAACTGGCTGTGATGCCCCTGCACTAGCCCAGTAATTGAGGAGTCTCAATTCTCACCACTGGCAACAGTGGGGGATGTACGCAATGTGAGGATGACAAGGACACACACAGTAAACTGCAATTTCCCTTAAGAGCACACAGAGATCACAGTCAGTCTAGGGCTGGTTTCTCCCTCTTTTTACAGATTCCCAGTAAGACTCTCCACTGAGCCAAGTGGCCAAGCTAAGACCTCCAGCACCCTCTCTGTCCAACCAGTTCTTTGTGTCCCTGCCCAAGTAGCTGACACACACACACACACACACACACACACACACACACACACACACACACACACACTTTGAGATTTGATTTATATACAAGCACACACACACACACACACTCCTGGGGAAGGCTGGCACAGATTTACTAGCTATGCCCCCTTTTGCCCAGACTATAAGGTAGTTCCAGCTGACACCAGCCAACTCTTTATCAGCTACTTAAGGCCCTTAACAAAGGGTGTCCAATCCTACTGTGTAATGTTCCTAATAATCCAAATGGTAGTCTGACCAAGCAAGACTATTGTAGTGGCCTGTACAGTGTCACCAAATAGATATGCAAGTACTCTAAGAGCTGAAATATGTCTCACAAATATCAGCCACAAAGGTTTAAATATATTTAATAATAAATAATAAAAGAACAAGAGAATACTCAGTAATTCAACACAGTAACTTCAGAGTTCAAAATCACAGACTTTTTTTTTAAAACAACATTGCAGGACAGTCTCAAATAAATAAAGAAAACATCTAAGCTAATATTTACCATATTCTTATCTAAATTTAAAAAGAGTTAATATGCCCTAAGAACTTACTTACAGAGCAAGGCAAGTGCAGATGGTGATGATGAGTGGATGTTTCCAGGTCAAAGACAAAATACAAAATGCCCAGTCTCTCTCTGAGAGAGTTCTTAAATTAATATCAAATATTACTGCTGGGTTACCTTTGATGACATCACTTTTTGTCACCTGACTTCAGTTCTCAGGCTAAACAGAAACTAACATAATTTAATATCTCTGTGTGAAAAATACAACTCTCTCAGATGTTTGCAAATCTTCGAAGTCGTAAAACAATAAAACACTTTTACATTTTAAACCCAGTAATTACTTCTCTTTCAAGTCAATACAAAAACTTCTAGTTCTAGACATTGTGTCTGCTACACTGAAACTAAGAGAGAACTTTTACAGCACAATCATAAAGAAATTCAATTTCAACTTATTTTCTTGAAGTTTTGCAAGTTAACCCTTCTATGTTCTAGGTTCTACTGTTAAAACATACATTTGCATAGGTATTTAGTTTATATGCATTTCTGTTCTAAGTCAGCAGGGGATGCTGTGGTTACATTTTAGCTCAGTACATTACATACTGTTCTGTATAAATCATACCATATTCACAAATAACATAGAATTATTTACAGAAGTCCAGATAGCTGGGTTGGCAATATTTCCCTATATCACATTGGCATCTCGAGAATAGCTGTTTGCTTGGAAGGATTTGATCGTAAGCCTAAACTGGTAAATAAGTGACCAACATAAGTGACTTCTTATAGCCCAAATTTGCACTTCTGAGGATTCAGCTTAAGATTCACATCACATGCTCTTTCCAGATTTTCTTGAGGTTTCTGTCATGCTCACCTTCACCATTATCTCCTATTAGAATATCATCTACAATAATAGCATATGGATACCCAGAAAAAAATTGCTCCATTGCAGGCTGGAAGACTTCACTGGTAGAATGTATACCAAATGGCATTCTCAAAAATCTGTACCTGGCATACCTCTCAACCTCTTAGAGCAAGAAATCTGGACAAAGCCATAAATAAAAGTGGGACAAAGGCCCAAAAATAGGGACAATTTTAAATATTGCTCTTGCAAACTTAGAAAGTTGATATAATAATAGATGTTGCACTAGCATGAATTTTCTGAAGAATATAAAGTCTGAAACTCAAATGTCTACCATTATTTTCTAACATCAGTCTTTAATGATTTGCCATTAATTTGCCAGAAAACCACAATTTTATGAAAAACAGACCAAAAATATGAGGCAAAAATCTGTACAGTTGAGAGGTACCTGCCAAAATGAGTACTGAAAGTAGTTAGCAATGAAGATTTTCGGTCAAGCAAAATTTGTCAAAATGAACTCTTTGCATCTAAGACAGAAACAAAACAATGGCATTTGGCATAAAGGCAGTGGCTTCTTCAACTGTACACATTGGGCACTGCTTTGTTCAAATCTGGTGGATCAGTACTTATTCTGATATCATCTGAGCTTTTCTTATGAGCAATGACCATGGAGGATACCCATTCAGTTGGTTGTTCAGCTGGACAGATTATACCTTGCTGCACCATTTTGTCTAGCTCAGCCTTAACTCTGTTCTGCATAGCTACTGGAACTTTCTGAGCTAGCTGACAACTGGACTGACTTCAGGGTTTAACTTCATGGAGTACACAACTGAGAGTTTGCCTAGTTTATCTTCGAAAAGATCAGCAAAGGTAGAAAAATAGACTGGATGAAGTTGGAACAGTGGTCTTTTAAGTTTACATGGTGCACTTCCTTATTAAATGAAAGCAGTCCCATTTTCAAACTGTCTCTGAGGCCTAATAATGACTGGACGTGCCTTTTGACCACATAAAATTGCAAGTCATCACTGTTCCCAGCAGAGTAACATGAAAGTATTAGCAAACCTTCACTTTGAATTTCTTCACCTCCATAAGCAATAAGCGTCACACACTTTGCCAAATCAAGCTTCTCACCACCACATAGACTAGCAAATGTTCCTGCTGACATAAAATTGCACTTTGAACCTGTGTCAACTTTGAGCTTTATGAGTCTTCCATTTATCTGAACAGTACAAAATACTTCATTCTTTGCCCACAAATCTACTGAACTGACTGTTTCATTAAGCATCGACAAATCATCATCATAAAAAGTAGGGTCACAGCTTTCTAATTGATCAACTTGTCTCTTTGAGTGTCCTCATTTAATAAAAGAATGCCCTTTATTTGATTTACAAAACCTTTTGAAGTGATTCCACTTATTGCATGTGTGGCATTGTTAGCCAAAAGCTAAGCACTTTTTTCTTTTGGGCTCATGATTTGCACCACAATTATGACAGTTGACTATGAAACTGGGTATAGGCACATGCTTTGAGTTTGCTAATTCACTCTTGTGCTTCACTGAGAGTGTGCATACTCTGGAATTTGCTAGAAAGCTATGGGGTTTCCCTGTGACTGCTGCAAGTCTTACAGTTGCTGCCATGTGCTTGGGCCTGTTTCTCTTAACCACATGCTGCATACTATCAACATGAGCACTAGAAAATACTGGAAGTATGAACTTCTCATTTGCAAGCATATCTGTGTCCTTTTCTGTGAGCTTATATATCTGACAAATCACAATGGCCTTATTCAACATTAAATCACTGTCACAAAGCAAAATCTTTCTCACAACATCATCTTTAATACCACATACAAGTCTGTCTTTTATCAACTTATCCCTTAAATCACCAAATCTGCATGTTTTAGCTTTGTTTCTTAAGTCAGTTATATATGCTGCAAAATGTTCCCCAGGCTTTTGATCTCTTATGTAATATAAGTGCCTTCCCATTGTAATATTCCTTTGGGGGTTTCACATTTTGCTAAATTTATATTTTAAGCATGTGGGGTCTTCCCTTGACTCAGCCAGTATAGCAATATGGTGGTTTTCCCTCTCTCCTGCAAATACAGCAGGTGCATACACAAATGAACGCTCTCTTTCTATGGCTTCTGAACCAGCTAAATTAAGCAGAACAAATGCCTTTGTACGGTCATCTTTATCCGAAACTGCAGCTTGTATGAAAATATTGTACTGTTGCTCAAACACTCTCCAGTTCTCTGCAACATTATTATCAAAGACAAGTGGACCAGGTTTTCGAAATCCATGTGCCATGCCAACAAATTATGCCAAAACACATTGAAAATGGCCCTTGTAATTATGTACATGCACACGCAGCCAGTAATAACATTCAAATGCACAATAAACTCTTTAGTTTTTGAAATATGCTTTGAAATGGCTGTATTTTGTGAAATAACTGTACTGTAATACTGCACAAACATGCAAATTCTCTGTATACTTTGGATATCTTGAATAGCTTAATGTGAAAAAAGTACATGCTATTAGCTACTTCAAAAAATGTGGTCATTTTCCTTATTTGATTCATTTCTTTATGCAATTCAGACTACATTTCACTACATTCTGAGTGCTTCATTTTGTACTTTGCGAATAAGAAATCATTTAAGTAAGCTTTGATACCTAAAATACGTTTTTGACCTGTTGTTTTGTGAATTAAATGTGCAGAGGGGATAATCCACTCCTTTTTATTCCTCCACCTTTAACTGAGTGCCTTCTCAGTCTGGAATCTGAATTTCTGGATCCCATTTTGACACCATGTTGCTCGTCTTGTTTGCCATTAAAGACAAACAGGCAGGGTAGCTCGTTTACGTGCTTTATTACACAGAAACACATCAGGATGGATACCAGCAATAGAGAATTTAAACAAACTGATTGGCAGACTACACAGACATACATGCTTACATCTCAACAGCTTACTACAAAATGGCAGTCAGGCTCACACTTGCTCAGTATTTATACACTTGTGCAAGCCCCTAGAAAGCTTCTTAAAGGTGTACATGTATATTGATCTACATATGGGAACATTTACCTTTAGATCTTAACCACAGAGTACAATCTTTGCAGCTGTACACACTCCTGCAGATATTATATTTGGCACAAGGGTTTTGGACTAGACCAAATAAGACATTTTTTAAGGAGCTAAATAGGGTGATGCAAAATTTCAGTTGGGGAAAGGCTAGATCATGAGTGGCACTTGAAGGAATAATGCTCTCTTTGTTGTTAGGGGGAACTGGGTCTTTCAGACTGTGAAATATATTGGGAAGCAATGGCATTAACATGTTTTAAGCTGTAATCGCCTACATACACCACCATATGGGAAAGAATAATGTAAGAGCTGCGAACCTTGCAAAGGATAAAACTGGTTAGAAGTATTTAAGAGGGATAGACATGACTGGACCTACTGTGTCTGTTTTATGGTGGTAGGCAGAGAACTGCAGCAAATACTAGATGACCATGTTTTAATGCCTTGGTTATACAAAATTATCCCTATAGAAGGCCTATTCTAGGACAGGGAACTGTAAACAGTTGACTGACAATGGTATGAGAAACAGAAGAACCTTAGGTACTAATTTCAAATGTTAGAGGTGGGTAGTATTTTGAGCTAGCAAAAGGCTCAGAATCAATTTCAACTGCCTGCTCTCACACATTTGGGCTTTGTAATGTTAGTGGATAAAACTAAACATTGTAAGAGGATAAAAGGGAACTGAAGGAAAAGCCAGAACTTATTAGGATACTTAAAGAAGTGAGGGAAGCCAACATTCTAGAGAATATAAAATAATAAAAAAGCATATAAAGCTATGACTTTCTTCAGGGAATCAATAATAAAAAGGCTGAAAGGAAAATGAGGAAATACCCTAAAAGTAGAGTTATCTAAATAAAGATAGCTGAATATGGTAGCACATATAAGGTCCCCTACCAACATTCAGACATTTAGGATTTTCACATAGAGGTACTTGCACAAGTATTTGTAAATATATCTGCATGAATAAGTAAGATATATTCAGGGTCCACTACAAGATATTGGAGATGGCAGACAGGACAAACAGTAAGATTAGATGTGTATATTCTGGTTGTGTATAAGTTAAAAGGGTTCAAAAGTGAACTGCAAAGTATAGTAGATGGAGTATTAGAAGAGCACATTCAAGACAGTCTAGCATTACATTTCTTCAATCCAAATAAGGTACAGGGTTTATCTAATGTATTAATCTATTTAAACTCTACCAACTAGTTTTCACACAAAAACAGGTATAAAAAAGTTATAATTAGATAATGGAAAGAAAAGATCATCCTAGTGGATAAGGAACTAAAATTACTGGGGTCATGTCTGATGGAGGAGGAAAAACTGACTGTCACCAAAAACTGTAGACAACACTTTTTAAGGAAATAGTATTCTTGGATGCAGTACATAAAGAATGTCAGAATTTAGAAAAACTAAATGTGTGAAGAAGAGGTTTAAGTAAAGTTGGTAAGGATACTGTGTGCTAAGACGTGGTAGAGTTAAGAGTATATATAGGTTTGGGGGAGATAGATGAAGTTCTGGGGTGATTGCTACATGTGCTGCTGCCTGGCACAGATCTGTAGGGAGCTGGAGACTTAGACATTAAACAAAGACTGGAAGAGCAGTTTGTGGATGAGTGCATATTAAAGGTTGTGTTTTCTTTTATTTTTGCTGTTGTCATAGATGTACATATCAGCTGTAGTAGATATTTGTTCAATATTTAATTTATGCTGTAATATATTCTGAAACTGCTTGTATTTTCTACCTGTTTCATTTTGGAATTTAATAAAAAGATCTATTGCTAAAAAACAGTGATATCAGGAATGAAATAGTATTGTCAGTTTTGAATTTTGAATGAAAACCGACAGGTTACTGTTAAAGAGAACGTTGGCTTATCAAGTAATGTGCTTACATAGAAAGCTAACTAGCATGTACCTTGTAGCTTTAAGCTTATCATAAAATTTGTATCCACTCATGCTAAGAACACCAAAATGTAAAGATTATTATTTTCATTAAGCTTTACGTGTACAAAGCCATATATGTGTGATGATATTTCCATGCACATAGGATGTGTGGCCACAGACACACGACTGCAAGAAGAAGACATAACTTCCATTCAGTGACAAAGCACCAACAGGTGTGATTTTTTACTGAATATATAGAACTGTATTGTGCATAGAGTTGTAGAATAGACAGCACATCATTTTCTTGTGCAACCATGTGCACAGAGGTTTTGTACGTGAAATTATACAGCAATCAGAGTGTTAGCAATGCAGACAGTATTTACTGTTGCAGCCCAAATATAAGAACATATCTAATAGTGATATCACAGCCAATCCCTAGGCTGAAAGAGAATAGTAGGATTACAGTGTGTCAAAAGCTTATTTGAAAAAGATACCGAAGTCCAAGTTCTCAAGACACCTATTAAATGTATGTACTCTCTCACACTAGAATTTCTGAAGATAGTTTAACACAATCTTTCGGATGGGCTAGCTGCGGATATACATACTGCTTCACAAAAAAAATTGTAAATAGTTGAAGACAATAATTAAATTCAGATGGACTATTTCCTCATTCCAGTGTTGTTGTGTAGATACACTCAAGGTTTTAACATGGATTGGCAGGTAACCATTAAGTGCGGTCCAGAATATTATTTGATTAGGGTGTTTTCTGTACCAGGCGCAATTTAAAATCTGATTATTTGGTATCTGCATACCATAGTCAAAGGTAAGCCACATAAATATGCATAGAAAGGGAAAACAAATATTAACTGGAGGAAGTTCTAGGCATAATATATACATTAACAATATGCAATAGATCTTTGAATAACAACATTTTCCATGGGCATCAAGTTCTGTATGGGTGCAAGAACAAGTGAATTGAGAATTTTATGGGAATAAATGTTTGGCTGTATCTTACTGATGCAGACAATCAAAAATAATTGAAATAAAATATAAAAGTCATAATGTTTTAATAGATTTGGAATTACTAGGCTATGTAGTTTATATCTTCATCAAGAAATCCCCCTTTAAAAATTATCAAGTATGAAACAAAATTAGTCATACAGCTTAAGGGCCGTACAAGGAAATAAATATATGATTGCTACAGTAAACCTCCTTATAGACTAAAACTTCCACAGCACCAGTAATACACATAGCATGAAGCTTCTAGTACTAAAGTTAGTAGGTGTAGTTATATAAAGATTGGTAAGTCTACTGTTGTAACTAAATCACTTACAGTATCCTAAGCATTGTATTTTCTTTAAAACCTGGTCAAATACGCAGCAGAAAAAATATGTAGTTCAAAATACAATGAATTTAATTAATGGCATATGTGTTTTACATTATTTTATGCTTCCATCTTGGTTGGACTAACTGGTTGCACAATCTCCACAGATTCATGCTAACAACAACATAAATAAGTAGGTAATGATAGGACAATCACCTGAAATCCGCTGTTTGGTAGGAGGGGATGGAAGGAGTCAAATAATGCTTCCAGCATCTGAGTGATAAAATATTGTGATAGAGGGTAGTGATTTTGTAAGAGTGGCTATGTACTTAACCATTAAGCAAAATGACATACGGAGAAAAAAAGTGCTAAAACAATATGATTGTGTGTGTGTATATATATATATATATATATATATATATATAAGTGAGTGTGAGTGTGTTTTTCATAGATATAAATAAATAAATATATGTATGTATATATGTATATATATATGGGATCCTTACAGATCTCCGATTGCACTTTCCACCAAAGCAGAAATCACTGAGCATACTTAACTGAAAGTGCTGTTCACCGAAGCAGCACTTTCAGATAAGTATGCTCATTGTGCCGGTCATACTACAGTGCGGATAAGGGAAAATTCCCTTTTCTCCACTGTAGTGCGACCTCAGCGTGAGAATATTAAAGTGGGGGGTGGGGGTACAGGGGGTTTGCCCCCCTGCATAGAAGTATGTTTAATGTTGTTGCTTTATTTTTAAACATACTTTACCGTAAGCGCTTTTTCGGTGAAAGCACTTTCGGTAAAGTATGTTCGGTGATAATGGATTCGGACTTTTGATCTTTCGATCAAAAGTCCTAGATCTATAGATATATATATATATATATATATATATATATATATATATATATATATATATATATATATATGTGTGTGAGAGAAGAAGCTATATAGAGAGATATACATGACTAAGTGTAAAGAATTATGTGGTTAAACTATGTACTGGATTAAGAAGAATTTTGTTACCAAAAATGACAAGCTGCCAGCTTCAATTTGTTACTATACATTTAAGTGTTGAACACTAGGGGTTAATTCCAAGAAACAGGCCATTCATGGAAAACTTCTGAATGGAAACTTAGTCAATGATGTGAGCTTGCAACAGAACAAACTGTATTTAGAAAGAACAAAAGACTTGCTCTACTAAAGGAAGGTTACTTTTAAGATGTGACCAAATATCAAATGTGTTAATCATCTCCAAAGGACTAGAGTTTACTCTTAACTGTATGTTTGCCGTGTCTTCCACTACTGACATACGTGTCAGTGTAAAGTTCCCAGCTGAGAAGGTGTTTTTAGCATGGCAGGATAGTTTTTGAAACAATGTCCAAAGCTGTACTTTGTTACATCATGATGTAGCCTCCACTTTGCGGAAGTGAAATTAAAGAAAAAAAAACATATATGCCAGTCTGCAGCTCTGAAAACAGGTTTATAACAAAATTAGGGAAAGGGAGGAATACAATTAATGAGCATTTGTTTCTGCCCAAAATTGTCTTGTTAATCAGCAAACATTTCTTTTGAGACTTGGGTAAAAACATTTTCACATTCACAATCAGAAGAAATGTGCATGCTGTAGGTGTAAGCTGAAATGTGCTTACTATTGATTTTTCAGTATCTGTATGATGATTTCACCTCACAGCAAGAGGTAATTTGGTTCAGATCTAAGATGGGGTGCAGAGTCTGCACATTATCATGTGTATTCACATGGGTTTTCTCCAGGTATTGCAGTTTCTTCTCACGTCCCAAAAGGCTTGCAGAAGGCATTTTGATGCCTCTTAAATTACACATAGGTGTGTACATTGTGCCTGTAGTATGGACGAAAGGCCTAGTGACATAACTCTGTTCTCTGCTTACCTAGTAAATTCTGCAGATGGCAGCAGTTGCTCATGGGTTCATTGGAGGAGTCAGGTGGCACTTGACATTGGATGGGTGGATGAATGATGCTACAGTTTTTAACCAAACTTGATAAGTCATCCAATATCTGTGACATGCTACTCAGTGTACACAGGTTATAAATAATTCAGCCTAGGTATTTTAAATCCCAAGCAGACTTCAAAGAATGTTTCTTTAGGTAAAGAGCAAGTGATGGGCATGTGATAGAGAAGAAAGAAGTAACTGGGAGAATATTTTGGGGGATTGTAATGAGTTAGTAGATTTTAAAATTCCCTACAGAGTACTCTGTCAGTAATATGGGGGGAGCAAAAGGCTGTAACTAAGGAAATAATTCTTTTGAGCTGGGACTCAGGATATGAATTACATAAACATAGTAGGACCTTATTAAGTTTAATTCTGTTGACTGCCAAAAAAGCAATTACTAGAAAATAGAAATCCAAATCTAAACCAACTATATCTGAAATAGTGAATATTGCAAAAGAGATTAAAAAAATGGCAGAGGGATCTTTGGAAATGGAAGGCGCAAATGACATTGAGAAAAAAAAATGGAATCTGTGGGAACAATACATGCAGAATAGTTTGAAGAGGAGGAGTGAGGTTTGAGGGGAGGCAGATATTGAGTGATTTATATAACATTGAACTAAAAAAGGTTGTTATAAAGAAAAAAGGCATAATGTATAACGTGTAAATGGAAAAATGCTACTATGGTCTGCTTTCTATTCTATTAATGTATAAGCGCCTATGTCTTAAGTGATAATTTAATAAGGTATTAAAAAAAAGAATAATTCAGTCTATATGCAAAACCAAAACATTAGTGTGAATCTTATTACAATAAGTGTGATGGTGAGCTATTTGTACAAACCAAGCAAATTATGCAAAGTAACAGCAAACATATCAATGTAAGCAGTTTCTAATTGCTAAATACCAGCACATACTTAAACTTCACTAACTTAGATCAAAAGACCTACATTGCATTGATTACATATGTCAATGTTTTGTACACATTTAAAAATAACAACTTGTACTTTATTTTTGGATATTGTGCATGTTAACAAATACCTTTCAACTGTCCAGATTTTTGCCTCATATTTTTGGTATGTCCATCATAAAATTTGTGGTTTTCTGGCAAATCACTGATGACTGAAATCACTAAATAATGACATTTATTTGAGTTCCAGAGTTCATATCTTTCAGCAAATGCATGTTAACACAAATCGTTATTCTACCAACATTCTAATTTTATAAGAGCAATATTTAAAATGTGCCCATATTTTTCTGCCTTTGACACCCCCCCCCCCCCGTTATTTTAGGCTTTGTCCAGATTTCTTGCAACACGTGGTTGAGTGGTATGACAAAGATATACACAGGAGTTCAACTACTACTCATGTTTGTAAAAACAGGTATACATTTAGGATCCCTACTGAAGTGCTGACAAGCCGAAAAAAAAGCTTGAAAACCCAGCAAAACAGCGAATCTCAAAGATCTCTCCTCTCCTTTAAACTTCTTTCTTGCAGGAGGAATCACTCTTTTACTCTAAACTTCTTTTTGACTCCCTGTACCCCCAATGTATCCTCTGAACTTGTATATGCCAACTCTAAGATCACCATACCTTTGAAAAAATGGAGTATTCTGGGAAATGGCCATCTCAGACTTAGCGTATGCAAGTCCATTTCTCAGCCATTCAGTCACATGTTTCAGGACTCACTCTAGTAGATACCAACATTTCATATGGTTACCATACATTTTTCTGTATGTTGTTATTCTTGTACAGTATTGTACACAATTGATCTGTATAGTTTGCCTGATCTGCTGTTAAAAAACAAAAAACAAAAACAAATCTGCACTTTTGTTTGTATTGTTGAGCTTTTCACTCTAGTACTCTACTGAAAAAGGGCATTTAGCTCATTTGGGCTAGCCCTGTTAAAAAATAAAAGTAAAAACAGAAATAAATAACAAATGAGAATGAATAAATAAGAAAATAAAATACACAAATGACTTTCAACACCAGATAACTAAAAATGTGTCAATAGTAGATTAATATGAATGGCCATAAACATAGCAAACAAATGCTGTTGGACTTTTGGATTACTAGATTGTGTTCTGTATCAAAATGAGAACCAAAATTGCTATTTTTGTTTGTTTTTGTTATACACTATTTAAATAAGAATGACATTATAGAGATGACTGAAAAGTATATGGATGAAAAGCAACTCTTATACATAAAAAAACTTAAACAAAACTTGGCAGTTTTTTGGTTAAAGAACATGCAAATGTTTCTAAATGTAAAGTAAATGGGGGCAGGTATCTATTTTGTGAGTACCATGGAAGCAGAGAGAATTTCAAATGACTTGTTAATGATACAGAGCAATCACCTACAAGATATGAAGTCAGAGCTATATGGATTTGGTCCTTGAATTTACAAAGCTCAACAATTAACACAACTAGTGTTGTGCATTACATCTGATGTCAAGTTTGTAGACAACCTTGAACTTTAATTATAGCAAAAGACTAACACTTTTTGTGCAGAAGTATTTCAATAATTTGAGCATCAAGATATGATTTTTGTTAATCACAGACCTGATGAAGGCTTTATTGCATTAGGATATTGTATCAAGATATTACTTTTGATTGTAGTTCTTCTCACAGACCTGATGAAGGCTTTATTGCATTGGGTAGCTGAAAGCGATTTTAGTTAAAAGTCTTTTTTGTGTATTTTATGATTTTCTTAATACCTGATTTTGGAATGTGGGTTGCAAAAAAATAGGTAGTGTTTTCCTTAACTAGGATTAGTCTGATCTAATCAGTAGTAGTGTATGGGGGTGGTACTTGTTCTAAAATACACTTTTATGGCCATGTTTATACTGTTAGCCTTGAAAAGGCTGGCTTAAAATTAAACAATGCATACATTTTCCACACCTACTTTTAAGTATATAAAAGCTGGTATGTTTAACATTGTTAAAATATGTCTGATTTTTTTTTTGTTACTGAGGATCTCTTGTCTGTGACAAATAAAGGCTTGTTGCTTTGGAGCACTACCTGGGTTTCATGATTTTTGGAAATTATTGTGACAGAGCTCATCAACAAAGTTTTAAGACCACTAGTTTCTTTGAACATCAAGATATGGATTCAAATAATAAAAATACACAAGGTACAGTACAGATGCACACTTTATTTGTAAAAATGTAAGTGGTTTCATCCACAGATAGTTACAACTTCATCAGGCAATCATTTAGCTGGTAGCTGTTTGATATTCCAAGATTCATAACTGAAATTCCCAGAACAGCAAAACTGCATGAGCAAAAATGCAGACTGGTATATACTAACTTCCAGCTGCTCTTTCTCAGAATATTTATTTTTATCCAAGGTATGGTGATCTTGGAGGCATGTGGGAGCTTGCTCTTCTGCAAAAAGCAAATTTAATGTAGAACAGCAATAGTTGAGATTTGATGTTTTCCTGCATTTTCATACTTATTTTTTGTAATAGTGGGGATTGCACTTACAAGTGTCAGAATTACAATATAGAGTCCAATTAATCATTGTGTACTGTTTAAATATCATTCAGAATACACTGCATGACATTTAGAAAACTGTCAGCAATCCATCACTATAGAAATAGTACAGAGGGGTGATATAATTACATAGTTATCTCAAACATTTACTTTTTAATACAGGTTTAACGCTAATACAGTTGTTTAATCCTGGGAACAGATTAGCCCCAGGAATACTGGCCATTAGAATTATTTAATACATAATAAATAAAGATTACATAGATCACCCCACCCCATCCTTTGGATGTACTTTGTCTAAAAAAATTCTCAAATTTTTATTTCAATGTACATATATACAGAGCATGAAGCATTTCAAATATTTCTCATAGAAACTGCATATGCATGTTTACATGTACCTTGACTCTGCCCACACTTTCTACTCATTCTCTCTACATAAAAGGAAGCACATTTATTGCATATACCTAGAGAGACAATTGATGTATTATTCCTAATATGATGCTTATAACTACTATACATTTTACTAGTACTATATTTTTCTTAAATGGATTTCCATTCCCACAAGAATAGCACATAGGTGAGCTATTTTTTTCTGTAAACTAATACATAACACATTGATTTTTACTCTGAATTCTGGCTCTACTTCACAAACAATTTTAGACTCATTAGCCTGACCAATAATCTTTTTCAAATCATGGAGGAAGTCATAAGCAAACCTTCCCAAAAATGACAGGGACCTACTTCTGTTTGATATGGAACCGTATGTGTTTTCTAAGTGGTGCTCTTACTTCTTAAATCTGACATTGTTTAAAAAGTTAAAAGCATCAGTTGAAAAAGGATTGACAGTTCACGCTGCTTAGCTTGAACTTTCTATGGCATGTATCACTATTCTAAACAAGAAAATAACTGGTGATTTAAAAGCACAAGATGCCATTCCATATATAATTCATTACTGATATTCTTGAACCCCTTTCCATTTAAAATGTTTAAGTCTGACTTCTTAAATAACTTCCCCAAAAACTTCTCATACTTAATACACAAAAACATCCCCAAGATACATTCTCCATATGCTTTGTACTACTTAACAAAAAATACAATGGCACCATGAAAACCTCTGGGTGTAACAAGCCTATGTCGCCTAGAGATTTATCATAATGTAACATATTCTGTCTTATAATGTTCAACCTCGAACACCTCAAATAGAAAGAAAAGCAATATCCATTATTTCCTTTTCTCTAGTCCTAATCAGTATACCCACTCCAGCCAAATAACATATTATAAACACTGTAATTTTGTGAAGTAGTGCCAGCGGGAGTAGGGCAGTGCATGTGTAACATATGCCAGCATAGCTAGCTGGAGTTTTGTAAAGTATTATATGTCTTTTGGAAATCAAACTGATTTGTGCAGATGTTTATGTTAAAAATGTATTTGCAAGGCTGCTTGTATTAAAAATGTATCAACAGTGGGTCCTGCTGGACAGAAAAGAAATATACATATATGTCAGACTGTATTGTTGTATCTGATGGAATGTATATATTTTAACAGAGGATGCTGGAAGGGAGGAGGTTAAGCTCAGCCAGCTAACCTTAAGACAAAAAGCCTGAAATGAAATAACTTGGTTTAGGCCATAAACGTTTATCTCACAGGTGTGAATACAGCCAGAGATGCAATGCCTGTGTAAAGCTTAGACTGGGGTCCTGCTCTATTGTCTTTAGTGGTGAACTAATTGTTACCCTGGGGTGCCAGAGAATAGCTTGTTAGTTTCTGTAGGAAGGGTTGAAGTGTTGGAATTGTTTTACAGTTTCCAGATGCTGTAATAAACCTTAACTAAAGTTCTGTGTGTGTATTATGACACATCAGTCCCAGATCCTGGCTCAGTTTCTAGTGAAGGGGTAGTGGGGGTACCACAGAGTCAGGTGACCATATGTGATGTTATTCTGTAGCCAGCACTGAAATTGTAGTGAGAGATGTGATAAGTGTATTCTGTTTTGGGGACCTGATAAATACACTCATCCACCTTCATCTTGCCTTGCTTTAGTAAGTAGCTAGGAAACAGTAATTCTTCAGTCAGTTATAAAAATATAATGAGATTAGCTAAATGTAGTTTTTTTCTGTATCTGTCTTAGTCTTTCCATCTGTGTTGTTTTTTATATTTCTTCTGTCTGAAACTCTGATATTTATTGTTGAGTAGATATTCAGTATTTTCTTTTTTTATTATTTATTATTAAATATATCTAAACCTTTCATTGTGGCTGGTCTTTTAGGTTCATAGGTTCATAGGTTTATACTAGGCTATCTGCCCTAAGGCATTTATAAGCCTAGCCCAAATGTTTGTGGCTTACGCCACCCCTTATATGAAAAAATACTGTGCCCATTAGTTTGTTGTGCCTCTGTCCAGCAGTGACACAGAGATGATTCCCGGGGTAAACCTATGATCTCCCATCCACAGGTCAAGATTTCTCTTGAACAGAGCCAGCGAGGTGCTCTGCCTCACATGGACCGGGATTTTATTCCACAGCATAGGGAGTCTCTGAGTGATAAATCTATCCCTCCAGCATGTCCTATTTATATCCGTGCTAAGGTTTAAGTCACTTGCTCTAGTGGTTTTGGTGGATTTGGATTTTTTGAGGTGGAGCATGTCCATTAATTCCGGGTTGGACATGTCCTTGTATGTCAGGCACATGTCACCTCTGAGCAGACGGTATGCGACTGAATAGAGCTGGAGTTTCTTCAATCTGGCAGCATATGACAGATTTTGGAGTCCCTTTATCCTTTTGGTGAGGAACTTTTGGGATCTCTCCAATTGCTGCAGATGTCGGGTGAGATACATCCCGAATGGGGCATTGTACTCGATCATTGGTCTGATAAGTGAAGAGTACAGGGGAACAATGACCTCACTAGATCTGGATGTGAATCCCTTCATGATCAGGTGGGCAATGTAGAAGGTCTTTCTAACCACTTTAGCAACGTGAGTGGCAAAAGAAAGGCCACTGTCAACCTGGGTCCCCAGGTCCCTGATAACCTCTTCTGTGCTTAGTGGATTGCCACCTATATGGTAACTTGGGGTTACCTTGTTTTTCCCGAAGGGTATGACTATACATTTTTTGGTGTTTAACTTCAGGCCAAGGCTCTGGCACCAGCTATCTGTTTCCATGAGTCCCTTCTGAAGGATATCCGTGTCCGATGCACTTTCCACTATGGCGCCCAGTTTGCAGTCGTCTGCAAACTTTGTCAGCCAAAGTCCTCCCATGTTGGCCTGTACTTCTGAGAAGTAGATGCAGAACAATAGGGGGCCAAGGACCGAGCCCTGTGGGACACCACTTGTGACCGGCTTGGAGTCTGACATAGCGCCAGCAACTCTAACCCTGTGGGTTCTGTCCTTAAGCCAGTTTGCAACCCCATCTTGTGACATATGGGTTTACATTTAAGCTGGTAAGTTTTTCTACAATACCCGAGTGGGGTATTGTGTTGAAAGCCTTTGCAAGGTCAAGGTAGGCTGTATGGACTGCCTTTCCCTCATCAATGGCCTTGGTGACTGTTTCGAAGAAGTCGACCAAGTTCAAAAGGCATGATCTTCCCTTGACGAAGCCAAACTGGGTCGGGTCCAATGTCTGCAAGTCCCCTATATCTTTGTTTATGAGCTCCATTATGATCCTCTCCATAGCTTTGCAGACTAGACTTGTTAAGCTTATGGGGCGGTAATTACCAGGGTCCATAGAGGCACCGCCTTTGTGGAGTGGGACCACAGTTGCCGTACGCCACTCCTTGGGCACATATCCTGTGGTAAGGCTGAGATGAAACAGCTGCCTTATGTGCGGGTTTAATTCCTCATTTAGCTCGTGTAGCACACAGCCGGGGACACCATCCGGTCCCATTGATGCTGTGTTTTTAGCTTTAGAGAGAGCAGCTTTCACCTGCATTTGAGATGTCTGGGAGGCTACACTCCGCTGGGATAGTTATCTCTCCTTTAGGGGAGAGGGGAGTGAAGTTTGCACTGAACCTGTCTGCCAGTATGTTGGCAATGTCTGTGGGTTCAGTGACTTTTGTATCATTTTGGACTAATTCTGAGCATATCTAGGAGTTTCCACCCAGGTTCCTAACATAGCTGAAAAAGGCCTTATGATTGTCCTTTGAATCCATGGCAATTTTTCTCTCAAAATTGGCCTTAGTTGATTTTATGAGTGCTCGTATTTTTTTTACTAATAATGATCAGGGGTGACTTCCCTTTTATGGATTTTGTTCTATCATGTAATAGCTTTCTCCTTTTATTGTAAAGTTTGTTAATGGCTGGGGTCCACCAGACTGGACGTTTGCCCTTTGTGGAAAGAGTCTTGGTTTTATTTGGGATTGCCTGATCCATACAGTCCTGGAGGTGTTCATAGAAGGCATTTGTAAGGGCTTCCGCAGCTTGGGTTGTGGTTTCCACTGGCTCAGGGGCCTTGAAGGATACCACACCAGTCTTGAGTAGTGTGAAGTTTGCTTTAGAGAAGTTCTTCACTGTGGTCTTTTTTGTTTGGGGTGGGGGCAGGATGTGGATTTCCAGAGAGATTAGTTTATGATCAGATCTCACCAATGAGGGATATACTTCTGGTGTGGAGCATTTTGTCCCCATGTTTGTGATAATGAGATCTAGTATATTTTCTCCTCTCGTGGGAACAGTGACTAGCTGTTCCACGGCATTTGAATTTATGAACTCCAGGAACCGTTGGGCTAATAAGAAAATAAGAATATTTTAGAAAATATTTAACCTTTGAGAGTACTTGCTTTTATTTAGTGGCACTGTGGCTCCACATTCTTGAAAGTCTTTCTGCTTGGTTAACCCTACCATTTGTATAAATATTAATTTTAGTATGTGTAATTGGGTACCCTTGTAAAAGCCTTAAAGTAGCTGGCTTCAGGTGTTCTGGTAGCAGTAAATCTACCTTGTAGTCTGGGTAGAGGTGTAAGAGCAGGTAAGCTGGGCCAGCCTGCCAGTCTTTCCCAGGTGTGTGTGTGTGTGTGTGTGTGTGTGTGTGTGTGTGTGTGTGTGTGTGTGTGTGTGTGTGTGTTTGAAAATCCAAATCACAAGAGTGTGTGTGTGACAGCTACTTTGAACAGATATACTGAGATCACTGATTTCACAGAGTGGGTGGTAGAGGACTTGGTTTAGAACACCAGGCTAAGGACTTAGCTCTATAGTGGTCAGTGGGGAGTCTTATTTGGAGCCTGGAAAGAAAGCACAACCTCAGTACTGGAGTGTGTATTCCCTGTGTGCTGTTAAGGGAAATTGTACTTGGTGCAGAGAGCTGCATCTGAAAATACTGTGTGTCTATTTTTTCCTCAGTGAAAGTTCCCAGTCGGTGTCAGTAGTGAGGATTGAGGCTCCTTGATCAATGGCCCAGAGGAGGTCATCACACCCACCATGGCTCCAGTTATTAAATACATCTTCTTTTGGTGAAACAATCTAAAAGACTTCCATAAAGCCATTCCCTCTCATTTTACCTATGACTTCTCCCCACTGTCATTCAACACACACAATTTACTCCCAAATATAATAACTGAAGTTCTCACTTCCTTTAATTTATTTATATTTTTATTTTACATTTGTTTATCGGGCTAGTTTAACTGGATACATGTCCATTTTCAGTAGAGGCCCGGGGAGATAAGCTCCTAGGTAAGACAATGAATTTAACACAATTCTATCTACGGATATAGAAGACAAAATAAATTCTATTTACAGTGCCAATTACAGGTTATCATAGTAAAAAATTAACAGTGTAGAATACAGGCATAACAAAGGATGCAGTTAAAATCCCAAAATTTACAGTGTAGAATACAGTCATAGCAAATGAAAGTAATATAGATTAGGTGTTCTAGAGATAGTTAGTAGAACTAGTTTTATAAGGAAGAAGTTTCTTTAGATGAGTAGATGGGATGGGAAGATCAGAGTATTTAGTGACTCTTGAGCTAGTCAGGTTTAGAGCATGGGAATAACCAATGAGTTTTGAGATGCATTTTCAGATTGTTTTTGAAACAGGAAAGTGAGGGAAGTGTGGAGAGTTCGTTTGGTAGGAGATTCCAGGCTTTTCCAACTATATTAGAAAAAAGTGAGTCACCAGCCTTGTTGTTTGTTTTAGTAGTATGTGCTAGAAGTTTCTGAGAAGACCTTAAGGAATCTAGGTTTTTATAGGGAGTGATTAGTGTGGGAAGAATAGGTTTTTGGGAAGGTGTGTAAAGGGTTTTGTGAGCTATAGTTAGTTGATGGTATTTAATTAGATTTTGTAGTTCAAGCCATCCTAGCTGTTTTGAATTAAGGTAGTGATGGGTTATAAATGGGTTACCTGTTGCAAATCTGGCGATGTTATTGTAGGACATTTCCAGTTTGCTGAGATTATTTTTAGATAGCTTAGTAAAAATAGGTGAGGTATATAGAAGAGGAGAGATTAGATGAGTGCGTGCTATTGTGGTTCGAGCTGAAGGTAGGATAAATTATTTTATCCTATATAGAGAGCCTAGCTTTTTGTTGACAGTTTTTATAGTATTGTTTATATGGATATCAAAGTCTAGATTATTGTCAATGGTGACTCCTAATAGTTTGGTGGTAGGTTCAGGGGATATAATAGTTTTATTGGTAGAGTTAACTGAGAAATCCAATGGGGGGGATTTTCTAGTAGGAGAGAAAAGGAGGAGTTTAGTCTTTTTGGGGTTTAAGAGAAGGCATCTATGTGTGAACTATTGCTCAGCTGTAAACTATATCCCCATTTTAACTATTTCTTCAAATTGTTTGCTATTTTCTTTATTAATTAACAATTCTAGCCTCCCCAAATTTCTGTGCTCCTCCATAAATAATCCTATAATTTGCCTAGTCTTTACCAAAATCAAATCATCTGCATATATTAAACATTTTATAATTTCCAAACCCCGTAATATCTCCTAAATACTCCCAAAAGCCTTTTTCTTCACTTACTACTACCACATTTATAACAACAACAAAAAATTCCACTCAAAGGACATCCCTGCCTAATCCCCTTTTCCATTTTAATACTTCTCCCCCACCAAACATTTGCTAATACGGAAACCCACAACCTGTCATATACTGACTTTAATAAATCCAAATTTTCTTACCAAAACATAACTTTGCAAAATTTCCCTGATCCATTCACATGCCAAACTGTCATAGGTTTTTGCAAAATCAAAAACTAATCTCAAACAACCATTCGTTCTCCTTAATATCATCAGCAAATTGTTTACTAAAATAAGTAACTCTCTTACTTTTTCCCCCACTGGCAGTTGACTCAGAGGATTAAAGACCTGTTAACTGTCTGTTTCCTGTGGACCAGTGTTGCAAAGTTTGATTCTCTCAGTCTCCATTGCCTTAGTATATGACTCAAAGCAAGTCAGTTAACCAGATCATGCTCCTGTGCTTAGTCTGAAAAATATCCATCGAGATCAGAGCTCTAACTTGGTAAACAACTACAAATAAAATGAGAATAAAATAAAACATACATTTCTCCAGTCACATACTCTCCCATCCTTTCCCTTAATCTTACCTACAAAATGTTCTTTAATATTTTAAAATCAGAATTGCGCAAGGCAAAAGGCTGTCAGTTTTTCAAATCCCTTCTATTCCCCTTCTTCCACAAAACCTTTACAACGGTGTGTACCAGTCTATCACTTCTTCCAATTATTCAAAACATCTGACAGTATCTCTTTTCTATCATCCCCTAAATTCTTACAAAATTGATTTCCTATTCCATCATCCCCTGGCATACTCTCCAACATAGCTATTGTCAGCACATTATTTGGCACTTTTAAAGACATTTTTAATTAACATATTCCCTAAAATTCTTCTTTCCCTCAGTTTTCTTGACCACGCATTTTGCTTGTTAACTTCTCCTTCTTATATATCCTTTTTATATACCTATTTATTCTCTAATGCCATTATTTATCCTTGTTCCTCTTTCTCATCTCTTCTATCATCCATTAAACATTCAAAAATACTCTCATGGCCAAATATTTTCAGTAACTGTTTCCCCAAAACAGGAATAACCTTCTCCTTTCTTTTTAAAAAATACTTTTGCTTTATTTTTTTCTTTATTCTTTTCATAAGTCTCTCTTTCCTTTTGGATACACTGTATGTCTTCTCCTTCCAGTAAATCTTCATATTAATTCAGTATCATCCTATACTCTTTTCTCATACTAATTCCTTTCTCTTTCTTTTCTGACATATTCTATTTTATATTTATCCTTAAATACTACCCACAAGTCTGTTACATCTTTTCATTAAGTGCTTTTCCCATAGATCCCTAATCTCTGTCTTCCACATTTCATCTAAAGTCCATTGTAAATGTTGTATTTTAATCCTTTCACTGTCTCACTTTTCACATACTACCTTTTACTTCTTAAAAAAAACTTGAATAAAGAAAAAAATTATTTTTTTAGCCTTCTCAATGATGAGAAGCCTCTATCTTTCCCCACCTACATTAACTCTTTTACAAATTCCTTTCATAATGTCACATCCTGTAACATTTTCTTTTTTCCTTTTTCTTAAATTGTAATTGAAATCTGCCATCACTATAATGGGCAAATCCACTAGCAAAAACTGACTCATATGCCATCAAAATAATTCATACCTTTCATTATATTTTGTATTTGCATACAAAACTATAACTCTAAATACCTTTCTGTTTACCCAGATATCCACCACCACACCCCTCCCTGCATTAATTATATAAACTCTTTCATGTGAGCTTAACTTCTTATGAGGAATAATAACATTCCAGAAAAGACATCCCCCATGACTG